>NC_143162.1:23272424-23423939 GCF_047325235.1 Durio zibethinus | reverse complement strand
TAGCTGAATTGTTTTGTGCATGCCAACAAAACTACAAGGATCATGTCTACAAAGTTTGGGGCCAAAACTCCTTCCAAAAAAATTTAAAAAAATCCTGAACCGCAAAAAGTTTCAAAAATCGTGAAAAATAGAAAACGAGTGGTCTTGCCATGAAACTTCACGTGAAGGCTTAAGGGACCATTGTATGAATTTACAAGCCTAAAAAATGGCATTGGCACACAGAAATATGAAGATGTCCCTAAACCCACCTAACACCCTATCGATCCACGGCTTGCGCATCTCGTCTCTCTGGCAGGCGTAGTACCTGCCCGTCCGCCTGCCCGATCATTTCGTCGGTTGGCTTAGGCATACTGAGTTAATTCCCAGTCTAAGATCTGGCCAGACCTAGGGTTGCAGTAGCAGGATCGGTAGCACACAAATGGGGACCCAGCCGATCCCCGGCTTGCGCATCCTGCCCCTCTGGCCTACTGAACGCCCACACCCTCGTTTTGTGGGTTAACTTAGGCATACAGAGTTCATTCCCAGTCTAAGCATATGGAGTTCATTCCCAGTCTAAGATCAGACTAGATAGAGGGTTACGGTAGCACATGCTAGGCTCGGGCATGTTTCGGTGCCGCATTTTTCTTCATCGGAGCAGCATCGTCGGAGCATCACCGAAGAACCTAACCAACGGCATTGGGGTTCCGTCGATCGAGGGGGCCGGGGAGGGTCTGCGCACATCATGTGCGATGGGTGCTAGTACTTGGCCCTTATATTGGCCCCCTATCCCTCATCGAACCTTGAGAACTCACACCCCCTTAAAGAGCATTTGAGATTTTACAAGTTCGCTGCCAATAGCCATTAAAGTGTCTATAGTGGGGACATTTTTTTCAAATGGTCACAAAATCTTGTACACTTTGAGTTTTTACCTGAATTTTTTTATGCCTCCCAAAAAAAATACAAGGATCACGTCCAAAAAGTTTGGGGCCAAAAATCCTTCCAAAAAAATTTTAAAAAATTCCAAACCGTAAAAAGTTTTGAAAATCGTGAAAAATAGAAAACGAGTCGTCTTGCCATGAAACTTCACGTAAAGGCTTAAGGGACCATTGTATGAATTTACAAGCCATAAAAATGGCAATTGCATGCAAAAATATGAAGATGTGCCGAAACCCACCTACCACCCTATCGATCCACGGCTTGCGCATCTCGTCTCTCTGGCTGGCATGGTGCCCGCCCGCCCGCCTGCTCGCTCGTTTCGTCGGTTGGCTTAGGCATACGGAGTTCATTCCCAGTCTAAGATCAGATCGGACCGAAGGTTGCGATAGTAGGATTGACAGCACGTAGAGGGGGACCCGACTGATCCTCGACTTGCGCATCCCACCCCTCTGGCCGGCTGAGCGCTCGCACGATCGTTTCATTGGTTGACTTAGGCATAGGGAGTTCATTCCCAGTCTAAGCATAGGGAGTTCATTCCCAGTCTAAGATTGGACCGGACCGAGAGTTGCAGCAGCACATATTGGGCTCGAGCATGTGCTGGTGCCGCATTTTTCTTCGCTTGGGCACCATCACCGGAGCATCGCTGGAGAACCTGACCGGTGGCATTGGGGTTTCGACGATCGAGGTTTCGGGGGGGGTGTGCGCACATAATCTGCGATGGGTGCTGGTACTTGGCCCTTATATTGGCCCCCTATCCCTTATCAAAATTCGAGAACTCACACCCCCTTAAAGAGCATTTGAGATTTTACAGGTTTACTGTCAGTAGCCATTAAAGTGTCTGAAATGGGGATACTTTTTTCAAATGGTCACAAAATCTTGTACACTTAGAGTTTTTAGCTGAATTTTTATGTGCATGCCGAAAAAAATACAAGCATCACGTCTACCAAGCTTGGGGCCAAAACTCCTTCCGAAAAAATTTTAAAAAATCCTGAACTGCGAAAAGTTTTAAAAATCGTGAAAAATAGAAAAGGAGTCGTCTTGCCATGAAACTTCACGTGATTGTTAAGGGACCATTGTATGAAATTACAAGTCATAAAAATGGCATTGGCAGACAAAAATATGAAGATGTGCCTAAACCCACCTACCCCCTTATCGATCCACGGCTTGCGCATCTCGTCTCTCTGGCCGGCGTAGTGCCTGCCCGCCCGCCCGCTCATTTCGTCGGTTGGCTTAGGCATACGGAGTTCATTCCCAGTCTAAGATTTGACCAGACCGAGGGTTGCGGTAGCAGGATTGGCAACACGTAAAGAGGGACCTGGCCGATCCCCGGCTTGCGCATCCCACCCCTCTGGCCGACTGAGAGCCCGCACGCTCGTTTCGTGGGTTAACTTAGGCATACGGAGTTCATTCACAGTATAAGCATACGGAGTTCATTCCCAGTCTAAGATCAGACCGGACTGAGGGTTGCGGTAGCACATGTTGGGCTCGAACATGTACTGGTGCTGCATTTTTCTTCGCCAGGGCACCATCGTCGAAGCATCACCGGAGAACCTGACCGGTGGCATTGGCGTTCTGATGATCGGGGGGGCCAGTGGGGGTGTGCGCACATGATGTGCAATGGGTACTAGTACTTAGGCCTTATATTGGCCCCCTATCCCTCATCAAGCCTTGAGAACTCACACCCCCTTAAAGAGCATTTGAGATTTTACAGGTTTGCTGCCAGTAGCTATTAAAGTGTCTGAAATGGGGATAGTTTTTCCAAATGGTCACAAAAACTTGTACACTTCGAGTTTTTAGCTGAATTTTTTTATGCCTGCCAAAAAAAATAGAAGGATCATGTCTACCAAGTTTGGGGCTAAAACTCCTTCTGAAAAAGTTTTAAAAAATCCTGAACCGCAGAAAGTTTTGAAAACAGTGAAAAATAGAAAACGAGTCATTTTGCCATGAAACTTCATGTGAAGGCTTAAGGGACCATTGTATGAATTTACAAGCCATAAAAATGGCATTGGCATGCAGAAATATGAGGATGTGCCAAAACCCACCTGCCACCCTATCGATCCACGGCTTGCACATCTCGTCTCTCTGGCCGGCGTAGTGCCTGCCCGCCCGTCCGCCCGCTCGTTTCGTCGGTTGGCTTAGGCATACGGAGTTCATTCCCAGTCTAAGATTTGACCGAATCGAAGGTTGCAGTAGTAGGATCGGCAACACGTTGAGGGGGACCTGGCTGATCCCCGGCTTGCGTATCCCACCCCTCTGGCCGACTGAGAGCCCGCACGCTCGTTTCATGGGTTAACTTACGCATACGAAGTTCATTCCCAGTCTAAGCATACGGAGTTCATTCCCAGTCTAAGATTAGACCGGACTGAGGGTTGCAGTAGCACATGTTGGGCTCGGGCATGTACTAGTGCTGCATTTTTCTTTGCCAGGGCACCATCGTCGAAGCATCGCCGGAGAACCTGGCCGACGACATTGGCGTTTCGACGATCGATGGGGCCAGTGGGGGTGTGCGCACATGATGTGCGATGGGTGCTGGTACTTGGCCCTTATATTGGCCCCCTATCCCTCATCAAACCTCAAGAACTCACACCCCCTTAAAGAGCATTTGAGATTTTATAGGTTTGCTGCCAGTAGCCATTAAAGTGTCTGAAATGGGAACACTTTTTTCAAATGGTCACAAAATCTTGTACACCTCGACTTTTTAGCTGAATTTTTTTGTGCATGCCAGCAAAAATACAAGGATCACGTCTACCAAGCTTGAGGGCAAAACTCCTTCCGAAAAAATTTTAAAAAATCCCGAACAGCATAAAGTTTTAAAAATCGTGAAAAATAGAAAACGAGTCATCTTGCCATTAAAACTTCACGTGAAGGCTTAAGGGACTATTGTATGAATTTACAATTCATAAAAATGGCATTGGCATGCAGACATATGAAGATGTGCCAAACCCACCTACCACCCTATCAATCCACAGCTTGCGCATCCTGTCTCTCTGGCCAGCGTAGCGAGCGCCCGCCCGCCCATTCATTTCGTCAGTTCGCTTAGGCATACAGGGTTCATTCCTAGTGTAAGATCAGACCAGATCGAGGGTTGCGGTAGCAGGATTGATAACACGCAGAGGGGGACCTGATCGATCCCCGGGATGCACGCTCGTTTCGTGGGTTGACTTAGGCATACAGAGTTCATTCCCAGTCTAAGATCAGACTGGACCGAGGGTTGCGACAGCACATGCTGGGCTCGGGCATGTGCTGGTGCCATATTTTTCTTCGTCGGGGCAACATCGTCGGAGCATCGCCGGGGAACCTGACCGACAGCATTGGGGTTTCGGTGATCGGGGGGGCCAGGGGGTGTGCACACAAGATGTGCGATGGGTGCTGGTACTTGGCCCTTATATTGGCCCCCTATCCCTCATCAAACCTCGAGAACTCACAACCCCTTAAAGATTATTTGAGATTTTACAGGTTTGCTGCCAGTAACCATTAAAGTGTCCGTAATGGGGACACTTTTTTCAAATGGTCACAAAATCTTGTACACTTTGAGTTTTTAGCTGAATTTTTTTATGCATGCCAAAAAAAATATAACGATCACATCTGACAAGTTTGGGGCCAAAACTCCCTCTGAAAAAATTTAAAAAAATCTCGAACCGTAAAAAGTTTTAAAAATGGTGAAAAATAGAAAATGAATCGTCTTGCCATGAAACTTCACGTGAAGGCTTAAGGGACCATTGTATGAATTTACAAGCCTAAAAAATGGCATTGGCACACAGAAATATGAAGATGTCCCTAAACCCACCTAACACCCTATCGATCCACGGCTTGCGCATCTCGTCTCTCTGGCAGGCGTAGTACCTGCCCGCCCGCCTTCCCGATCATTTCGTCGGTTGGCTTAGGATACGGAGTTAATTCCCAGTCGAAGATCTGGCCAGACCTAGGGTTGCAGTAGCAGGATCGGTAGCACACAAATGGGGACCCAGCCGATCCCCAGCTTGCGCATCCTGCCCCTCTGGCCGACTGAACGCCCACACCCTCGTTTTGTGGGTTAACTTAGGCATACAGAGTTCATTCCCAGTCTAAGTATATGGAGTTCATTCCCAGTCTAAGATCAGACTAGATAGAGGGTTACGGTAGCACATGCTAGGCTCGGGCATGTTTCGGTGCCGCATTTTTCTTCATCGGAGCAGCATCGTCGGAGCATCACCGAAGAACCTAACCAACGGCATTAGGGTTTCGTCGATCGAGGGGGCCGGGGAGGGTCTACGGACATCATGTGCGATGGGTGCTAGTACTTGGCCCTTATATTCGCCCCCTATCCCTCATCGAACCTTGAGAACTCACACCCCCTTAAAGAGCATTTGAGATTTTACAAGTTCGCTGCCAATAGCCATTAAAGTGTCTATAGTGGGGACATTTTTTTCAAATGGTCACAAAATCTTGTACACTTCGAGTTTTTACCTGAATTTTTTTATGCCTCCCAAAAAAAATACAAGGATCACGTCCAAAAGGTTTGGGGCCAAAAATCCTTCCAAAAAAATTTTAAAAAATTCCAAACCGTAAAAAGTTTTGAAAATCATGAAAAATAGAAAACGAGTCGTCTTGCCATGAAACTTCACGTAAAGGCTTAAGGGACCGTTGTATGAATTTACAAGCCATAAAAATGGCATTGGCATGCAGAAATATGAAGATGTGCCGAGACCCACCTACCACCCTATCGATCCACGGCTTGCGCATCTCGTCTCTCTGGCTGGCATGGTGCCCGCCCGCCCGCCTGCTCGCTCGTTTCGTCGGTTGGCTTAGACCTACGGAGTTCATTCCCAGTCTAAGATCAGATCGGACCAAAGGTTGCGATAGTAGGATTGACAGCACGTAGAGGGGACCCGACTGATCCTCGACTTGCGCATCCCACCCCTCTGGCCGGCTGAGCGCTCGCACGATCGTTTCGTTGGTTGACTTAGGCATAGGGAGTTCATTCCCAGTCTAAGCATAGGGAGTTCATTCCCAGTCTAAGATTGGATCGGACCGAGGGTTGCAGCAGCACATATTGGGCTCAAGCATGTGCTGGTGCCACATTTTTCTTCGCTTGGGCACCATCACCGGAGCATCGCTGGAGAACCTGACCGGTGGCATTGGGGTTTCGACGATCGAGGTTTCGGGGGGGGGTGTGCGCACATAATCTACTATGGGTGCTGGTACTTGGCCCTTATATTGGCCCCCTATCCCTTATCAAAATTCGAGAACTCACACCCCCTTAAAGAGCATTTGAGATTTTACAGGTTTGCTGTCAGTAGCCATTAAAGTGTCTGAAATGGGGATACTTTTTTCAAATGGTCACAAAATCTTGTACACTTAGAATTTTTAGCTGAATTTTTATGTGCATGCCGAAAAAAATACAAGCATCACGTCTACCAAGTTTGGGGCCAAAACGCCTTCCGAAAAAATTTTAAAAAATCCTGAACTGCGAAAAGTTTTAAAAATCGTGAAAAATAGAAAAGGAGTCGTCTTGCCATGAAACTTCACGTGATGGTTAAGGCACCATTGTATGAAATTACAAGTCATAAAAATGGCATTGGCACACAAAAATATGAAGATGTGCCTAAACCCACCTACCCCCTTATCGATCCACGGCTTGCGCATCTCGTCTCTCTGGCCGGCGTAGTGCCTGCCTGCCCGCCCGCCCGTTTATTTCATCGGTTCGCTTAGGCATACGGAGTTCATTCCCAGTCTAAGATTTGACCAGACCGAGGGTTGCGGTAGCAGGATTGGCAACACGTAAAGAGGGACCTGGCCGATCCCCGGCTTGCGCATCCCACCCCTCTGGCCGACTGAGAGCCCGCACGCTCGTTTCGTGGGTTAACTTAGGCATACGGAGTTCATTCCCAGTATAAGCATACGGAGTTCATTCCCAGTCTAAGATCAGACCAGACTGAGGGTTGCGGTAGCACATGTTGGGCTCGAACATGTACTGGTACTGCATTTTTCTTCGCCAGGGCACCATCGTCGAAGCATCACCGGAGAACCTGACCGGTGGCATTGGCGTTCTGATGATCAGGGGGGCCAGTGGGGGTGTGCGCACATGATGTGCGATGGGTGCTAGTACTTGGGCCTTATATTGGCCCCCTATCCCTCATCAAGCCTCGAGAACTCACACCCCCTTAAAGAGCATTTGAGATTTTACAGGTTTGCTACCAGTAGCTATTAAAGTGTCTGAAATGGGGATGCTTTTTCCAAATGGTCACAAAAACTTGTACACTTCGAGTTTTTAGCTGAATTTTTTTGTGCATGCCAAAAAAAATAGAAGGATCATGTCTACCAAGTTTGGGACTAAAACTCCTTCTGAAAAAGTTTTAAAAAATCCCGAACCGCAGAAAGTTTTGAAAACAGTGAAAAATAGAATACGAGTCGTTTTGCCATGAAACTTCATGTGAAGGCTTAAGGGACCATTGTATGAATTTACAAGCCATAAAAATGGCATTGGCATGTAGAAATATGAGGATGTGCCTAAACCCACCTGCCACCCTATCGATCCACGGCTTGCGCATCTCGTCTCTTTGGCCGGCGTAGTGCCTGCCCGCCCATCCACCCTCTCGTTTCGTCGGTTGACTTAGGCATATGGAGTTATTTCCTAGTCTAAGATCAGACCAAACTGAGGGTTACAGTAGCACATGCTATACTTGGGCATGTCCTGCTGCCGTATTTTTCTTCGCTGGGGCACCATCGCCGAAGCATCACCGGAGAACCTGACCGACGGCACTGGGGTTCCGGTGATCGGGGGGGCCGGGGGGGTGTGCGCACATGATGTGGGATGGGTGCTGGTACTTGGCCTTTATATTGGGCCCCTATCCCTCATCAGACCTCGAGAACTCACACCCCCTTAAAGAGCATTTGAGATTTTACAAGTTTACTGCCAGTAGCCATTAATGTGTCTGAAATTGGGACACTTTTTTCAAATGGTAACAAAATCTTGTACACTTCGAGTTTTTAGCTGAATTTTTTTGTGCCTGCCAACAAAACTACAAGGATCATGTCTACAAAGTTTGAGGCCAAAACTCCTTCCGAAAAGATTTTAAAAAATCCCAAACCATAAAAAGTTTCAAAAATCATGAAAAATAGAAAATGAGTCGTCTTGCCATGAAACTTCACGTGAAGGCTTAAGGGACCATTGTATGAATTTACAAGTCATAAAAACGACATTGGCAGGCAAAAATATGAAGATGTGCCTAAACCCACCTACCACCCTATCGATCCACGGCTGGCACATCCCGTCTCTCTGGTCGGCATAGTACCCCCCCGCCCGCTCGCCCGTTCGTTTCGTTGGTTGGCTTAGGCATACGGAGTTCATTCCCAGTCTAAGATCGAGCCAGACCGAGGGCTGCAGCAGCGCCCAGAGGGGGACCCGACCGATCCCCGACTTGCGCATCCCGCCCTCTCGCCGGCTGAGTGACCGCACGCTCGTTTCGTGGGTTGACTTAGGCATACAAAGTTCATTCCCAGTCTAAGCATATGGAGTTCATTCCCAGTCTAAGATCAGACTGGACCGAGGGTTGTGGCAGCACATGCTGGGCTCAGGCATTTCCTGGTGCCGCATTTTTCTTCGTCGGGGCACCATCGCCGGAGAACCTGATCGGCGGCATGGGGTTCCGACGATCGGGGGGGCCGCGGGGGTGTGCACACATGATGTGCGATGGGTGCTGGTACTTGGCCCTTATATTGGCCCTCTATCCCTCATCAAACCTCGAGAACTCACACCCCCTTAAAGAGCATTTGAGATTTTACAGGTTTGCTGTCAGTAGCCATTAAAGTGTCTAAAATGGGGACACTTTTTTCAAATGGTAACAAAATCTTGTACACTTCGAGTTTTTAGCTGAATTTTTTTGTGCATGCCAACAAAACTACAAGGATCATGTCTACAAAGTTTGGGGCTAAAACTCCATCTAAAAAAATTTTGAAAAATCCCGAACCGTAAAAAGTTTTAAAAATGGTGAAAAATAGAAAATGAGTCATCTTGCCATGAAACTTCACGTGAAGGTTTAAGGGACCATTGTATGAATTTACAAGCCATAAAAATGGCATTGGCATATAGAAATATGAAGATGCGCCTAAACCCACCTACCACCCTATCGATCCACGGCTTGCGTATCCCGTCTCCCTGGCCGGCGTAGTGCCCGCCCGACCGCCCACCCAATCATTTCGTCGGTTGGCTTAGGGATATGGAGTTCATTCTCAGTCTAAGATCAGACCGGACTGAGGGTTATGGTAGCAGGATCGGCAGCATGTAGAGGGGGACCTGGTCGATCCCCGGCTTGCGCATCCTGCCCCTCTGGCCGGCTGAGCGCTTGTACGCTCGTTTCGTGGGTTGACATAGGCATACGGAGTTCATTCCCAGTCTAAGCATACGGAGTTCATTCCCAGTCTAAAATCAGATCGGACCGAGGGTTGCGGCAGTAAGATTGACAGCACGTAGAGGGGGACCCAGTCGATCCTCGACTTGCGCATTCCACCCCTCTGGCCGATTGAGCGCCGGCACGCTCGTTTCATGGGTTGACATAGGCATACAGAGTTCATTCGCAGTCTAAGCATACGGAGTTCACTCTTAGTATAAGATCGGACCGGACCGAGGGTTGCGCCAGTACATGCTAGGCTCGGGCATGTGCTGGTGCCGCATTTTTCTTCGTCGAGACACCATCGTCGAAGCATCGCTGGAGAACCTGACCGACGGCATTGGGTTCTGGTGATCGGGGGGGCCTGGGGGTGCACACATGATGTGCGATGGGTGCTGGTACTTGGCCCTTATATTGGCCCCCTATCCCTCATCAAACCTCGAGAACTCACACCCCCTTAAAAAGCATTTGAGATTTTACAGGTTTGCTTAAAGTGTCTGAAATGGGGACACTTTTTTCAAATGGTCACAAAATCTTGAACGCTTCGAGTTTTTAGCTGAATTTTTTTGTGCATGCCAAAAAAAATACAAGGATAAAGTCTACCAAGTTTGGGGCCAAAACTGCTTCTGAAAAAATTTTAAAAAATCCCAAACAGCAAAAAGTTTCGAAAATCATGAAAAATAGAAAACGAGTCGTCTTGCCATGAAACTTCACGTGAAGGCTTAAGGGACCATTGTATGAATTTACAAGCCTAAAAAATGGCATTGGCATGCAGAAATATGAAGATGTGCCTAAACCCACCTGCCACCCTATCGATCCAAGGCTTGCGCATCCCGTCTCTCAGGCCGGCGTAGTGCCCGCCCGCCCGCCAGCTCGTTTCGTCGGTTGGCATAAGCATACGGAGTTCATTCCCAGTCTAAGATCAGACTGGACTGGGGGTTGTGGCAGCAAGATCGATAGTAGGCAGAGGGGGACCCGGTCGATCCCCGGCTTGCGCATCTCGCCCCTCTGGCCGGTTGAGCTCCCGCACGCCCATTTTGTGGGTTGACTTAGGCATACGAAGTTGTTTCCCAGTCTAAGATCAGACCGAACTGAAGGTTACAGTAGCACATGCTGTGCTCGGGAATGTCCTGGTGCCATATTTTTCTTCACCGGGGCACCATCGTCGGAGCATCATCGAAGAACCTGACTGGCGGCATTGGGGTTCTGGTGATCGGAGGGGCCGGGGGGTGTGCGCCCATGATGTGCGATGGGTGCTGGTACTTGGCCCTTTATTGGACCCCTATCCCTCATCAAACCTCGAGAACTCACGCCCCCTTAAAGAGCATTTGGGATTTTACAGGTTTGCTACCAGTAGCCATTAAAGTGTCTGAAATGGGGGCACTTGTTTCAAATGGTCACAAAATCTTGTACACTTCAAGTTTTTAGCTGAATTTTTTTGTGCATGCCAACAAAAATACAAATATCACGTCTACCAGGTTTGGGGCCAAAAATCCTTCCGAAAAAATTTTAAAAAATCCAGAACTTCAAAAAGTTTCAAAAATCGTTAAAAATAGAAAACGAGTCGTCTTGCCATGAAACTTCATGTGAAGGCTTAAGGGACCATTGTATGAATTTACAAGACATAAAAATGGCATTGGCATGCAAAAATATGAAGATGTGCCTAAACCCACCTGCCACCCTATCGATCCATGGCTTGCGCATCACGTCTCTCAGGCCGGCGTAGTGCCCGCCCGCCCGCCAGCTCATTTCCTCGGTTGGCTTAAGCATACGGAGTTCATTCCCAGTCTAAGATCAGACTGGACTGAGGGTTGTGGCAGCAAGATCGATAGCAGGCAGAGGGGGACCCGGTCGATCCCCGGCTTGCGTATCCCGCCCCTCTGGCCGGTTGAGCGCCCGCACGCCCATTTTGTGGGTTGACTTAGGCATACGAAGTTGTTTCCCAGTCTAAGATCAAACCGGACTGAGGGTTACAGCAGCACATGCTGTGCTCGAAAATGTCCTGGTGCCATATTTTTCTTCACCGGGGCACCATCGTCGGAGCATCATCGAAGAACCTGACCGGCGGCATTGGGGTTCTGGTGATCGGGGGGGCCGGGGGGTGCGCGCCCATGCTGTGCAGTGGGTGCTGGTACTTGGCCCTTTATTGGACCCTTATCCCTCATCAAACCTTGAGAACTCACACCCCCTTAAAGAGCATTTGGGATTTTACAGGTTTGCTACCAGTAGCCATTAAAGTGTCTGAAATGGGGGCACTTGTTTCAAATGGTCACAAAATCTTGTACACTTCGAGTTTTTAGCTTAATTTTTTTGTGCATGCCAACAAAAATACAAAGATCACGTCTACTAGGTTTGGGGCCAAAAATCCTTCTGAAAAAATTTTAAAAAATCCAGAACTGCAAAAAGTTTCAAAAATCGTTAAAAATAGAAAACGAGTCGTCTTGCCATGAAACTTCACGTGAAGGCTTAAGGGACCATTGTATGAATTTACAAGACATAAAAATGGCATTGGCATGCAGAAATATGAAGATGTGCCTAAACCCACCTGCCACCCTATTGATCCACGACTTGCGCATCCCGTCTCTCAGGCCGGCGTAGTGCCCGCCGGCCCGTCCGCTCGTTTCATCGGTTGGCTTTGGCATACGGAGTTCATTCCCAGTCTAAGCATGCGGAGTTCATTCCCAATCTAAGATCCGACCGGACCGAGGGTTGCGGCAGCACATGCTGGGCTCGGGCATGTGCTGTGTCGCATTTTTCTTCACCGAGGCACCATCGTCGGAGCATCGTCGTAGAACCTGACCGACGGCATTGGGGTTCCGACGATCGGGGGGCCGGAGGGGTGTGCGCACATGATGTGCGATGGGTGCTGGTACTTGGCTCTTATATTGGCCCCCTATCCATCATCACACCTTGAGAACTCACACCCCCTTAAAGAGCATTTGAGATTTTACAGGTTTGCTACCAATACCCATTAAAGTGTCTAAAATGGGGACACTTTTTTCAAATGGTCACAAAATATTGTACACTTCGAGTTTTTAGCTGAATTTTTTTATCCATGCCAACAAAAATACAGGGATCACGTCTACCAAGTTTAGGGCCAAAACTGCTTCCAAAAAAATTTAAAAAAATCCCAAACTGCAAAAAAGTTTCAAAAATCGTGAAAAATAGAAAACGAGTCGTCTTGCCATGAAACTTCACGTGAAGGCTTACGGGACCATTGTATGAATTTACAAGCCATAAAATGGCATTGGCACATAGAAATATGAAGATGTGCTTGAACCCACCTACCACCCTATCGATCCACGGCTTGCGCATCCCATCTCTCTGGCCGGAATAGTGACCGGATCGAGGGTTACGGCAGCAGGATCGACGGCACGCAGAGGGGGACCCAGTCGATCTCTGGTTTGCGCATCTTGCCCCTCTGGCCAGCTGAACACCCGAATGCTCGTTTCATGGGTTGACTTATGCATAGGGAGTTCATTCCCAGTCTAAGCATATGGAGTTTATTTCCAGTCTAAGATCAGACCAGACCGAGGGTTATGGCAGCACATGCTGGGCTCAGGCCGGGGGGGTGTGCACACATGATGTGCGATGGGTGCTGGTACTTGGCCCTTATATTGGGCCCTCATCAAACCTCTAGAACTCACACCCCCTTAAAGAGCATTTGAGATTTTATAGGTTTGCTACCAGTAGCCATTAAAGTGTCTAAAATGGGGACACTTTCTTTAAATGGTCACAAAATCTTGTACACTTCAAGTTTTTACCTGAATTTTTTTGTGCATGGAAAAAAAAATACAAGGATCACGTCTACCAAGTTTGGGGCCAAAACTCTTTTCAAAAAATTTTTAAAAAAATCCCAAACAGCAAAAAGTTTCAAAAATCATGAAAAATAGAAAATGAGTCGTCTTGCCATGAAACTTCACATGAAGGCTTAAGGGACCATTGTTTGAATTTACAAGCCACAAAAATGGGATTGGCACGCATAAATATGAAGATGTGCCTAAACCCACAAACCAGCCTATCGATCCACGGCTTGCGCATCCCATCTCTCTGGTCGATGTAGTCCCCACCCGCCCGCCCGCTCGCTCGTTTCGTCAGTTCGCTTAGGCATACGGAGTTCATTCCCATTTTAAGATCAGACCAAAATGAGGGTTCTGGTAGTAGGATCGGTAGCACGTAGAGGGGGACCCGGTCGATCCCCGACTTGCGCATCCCGCCCCTCTGGCCGGGTGAGTGCCCTCACGCTCGTTTCGTGGGTTGACTTAGGCATACAGAGTTCATTCCCAGTGTAAGAATACAGAGTTATTCCCAGTCTAAGATCCAATCGGATCGAAGGTTACGGCAGCGCATGCTGGGTTCGGGCATGTGCTGGTGCTGCATTTTTCTTCACCGGGGCACCATCATCGGAGCATCGTCGGGGAACCTGATCGGTGGAATTGGGGTTCCGACGATCAGGAGGGCCAGGGGGTGTGTGCACATGATGTGCGATGGGTGCTGGAACTTGGCCCTTATATTGGCCTCCTATCCCTCATCAAACCTCGGGAACTCACACCCCCTTAAAGAGCATTTGAGATTTTACAGGTTTGCTGCCAGTAGCCATTAAAGTGTCTGAAATGGGGACACTTTTTTCAAACGGTCACAAAATCTTGTACACTTCGAGTCGTCTTGCCATGAAACTTCACGTGAAGGCTTAAGGGACCATTATATGAATTTACAAGCCATAAAAATGGCATTGGCATGCAGAAATATGAAGATGTGCCTAAACCCACCTACCACCCTATCGATCGACGGCTTGTGTATCCCGTCTCTCTCGCTGGCGTAGTGCCCACCCGCCTGCTCGTTTCGTCGGTTGGCTTAGGCATATGGAGTTCATTCCTAGTCTAAGATTGGACCGGACCGAGGGTTACGGTAGCAAGATTGCCAGCACGCAGAGGGGGACCCGATCGATCCCCGACTTGCACATCTCGTCCCTCTGGCCGACTAATAGCCCGTACGCTCGTTTTGTGGATTGATTTAGGCATACGGAGTTTATTCCCAGTCAAAGCATACAGAGTTCATTCCCAGTCTAGGATCGGATTAGACCGAGGGTTGCGGTCTGATTTAGCCATAAAAATGGCATTGGCATGCAGAAATATAAAGATGTGCCTAAACCCACCAACCACCCTATCGATCCCTGGCTTGCGCATCCCATCTCTCTGGTCGGCGTAGTGCCCGCCCGCCCGCCCACCCGCTTGTTTCGTCGGTTGGCTTAGGCTTATGGAGTTCATTCCCCGTCTAAGATCAGATCGGACCAACGGTTACGGTAGCATGAACGATAGCACTCAGAAGGGGACCCGACCGATCCCCAGCTTGTGCATCCCGCCCCTCTGGCCTGCTAAACGCCCGCACGCTCGTTTCGTGGGTTGACTTAGGCATACGGAGTTCATTCTCGGTCCAAGCATACGGAGTTCATTCCCAATCTAAGATCAGACTGGATCGAGGGTTGCGACAGCACATGCTGGGCTCGGGCATGTGCTGGTGTCACATTTTTCTTCGTCGGGGCACCATCGTCGAAGCATCACCAGAGAACCTGACCAATGGCATTGGGGTTTCGGCGATCGGGGGGGTCGGGGGGTGTGCGCACATGATGTGTGATGGGTGCTGTTACTTGGCCCTTATATTGGCCCCATATCCCTCATCAAACCTTGAGAACTCACACCCCCTGAAAGAGCATTTGAGCTTTTACAGGTTTGCTGCCAATAGCCATTAAAGTGTCTGAAATGGGGACACCTTTTTCAAATGGTCACAAAATCTTGTACACTTTGATTTTTTAGCTGAATGTTTTTGTGCATGCCAAAAAAAAATACAAGGATCACGTCTACCAAGTTCAGGGCCAAAACTCCTTCCGAAAAAATTTAAAAAAATCCCAAACTGTAAAAAGTTTCGAAAATCATGAAAAATAGAAAACGAGTCATCTTGCCATGAAACTTCACATGAAGGCTTAAGGGACCATTTTATGAATTTACAAGCCATAAAAATGGCATTGGCATGCAGAAATATGAAGATGTGCCTAAACCCACCTACCATCCTATCGATCCACGGCTTGCGCATCCCGTCTCTCTGGCTCGAGTAGTGCCCGCCCGCCCGCTCTTTTCGTCGGTTGGCTTCGGCATACGGAGTTCATTCCCAGTCTAAGATCAGATCAGACCGAGGGTTCCAGCAGTAGGATCGGTAGCACATAGAGGGGGACCCGACTGATCCTCGGCTCGAGGGTTGCGGTAGCACATGTTGGGCTCGAGCATATGCTGGTGTCATATTTTTCTTCATCGGGGCACCATCATCGGAGCATCACCGGAGAACCTAATCGACGACATTAGGGTTTCGACGATCGGGGCGGCCGGGGGGTGTGCGCACATGATGTGCGATGGATGCTGGTACTTGGCCATTATATTGGCCTCCTATCCCTCATCAAACTTCTAGAACTCACACCCCCTTAAAGAACATTTGAGATTTTACAGGTTTGTTGCCAGTAGCCATTAAAGTGTCTGAAATGGGGACACTTTTTTCAAATGGTCACAAAATCTTGTACACTTCGAGTTTTTAGCTGAATTGTTTTGTGAATGCCAACAAAACTACAAGGATCACATCCACCGGGTTTGGGGCCAAAACTCCTTCCGAAAAAATTTAAAAAAATCTGAAACCGCAAAAAGTTTCAAAAATCGTGAAAAATAGAAAAGGAGTCATCTTGCTGTTAAATTTCGTGTGAAGGCTTAAGGGACCATTTTATGAATTTACACGCCATAAAAATGGCATTGGCACACAAAAATATGAAGATGTGCCTAAACCCACCTACCACCCTATCGATCCATGGCTTACGCATCTCGTCTCTCTGGCCGGTATAGTGCCCGCCCGCCCGCTCGTTTCATCGGTTGGCTTAGGCATACGGAGTTCATTCCTAGTCTAAGATCAGACCGGACCAAGGGTTTCGGCAGCAGGATCGGGAGCACCCAGAGGGGGACCTAGTTGATCCCCTGCTTATGCATCCCGTCCCTCTGGCCGGCTGAGCGCCCGCACGCTCATTTTGTGGGTTGACTTAGGCATACGGAGTTCATTCCCGGTCTAAGATCAGACCGAACCGAGGGTTGCATAGCCCATGCAGGGCTCGGGCATATGCTGGTGCCGCATTTTTCTTCGTCGGGGAACCATCGTCGGAGAACCTAATCGGCGGCATTGGGGTTCCGACGATCGGGGGTGCCGGGGCGTGTGCGCACATAATGTGCAATGGGTGCTGGTACTTGGCCCGTATATTGGCCCTCTATCCCTCATCAAACCTCAAGAACTCACACCCCCTTAAAGAGCATTTCAGATTTTACAGGTTTGCTGCCAGTAGCCATTAAAGTGTCTGAAATGGGGACACTTTTTTCTAATGTTCACAAAATCTTGTACACTTCGAGTTTTTAGCTGAATTTTTTTTTGCGTGCCAACAAAAATACAAGGATCAAGTCTACCAAGTTTGGGGCCAAAAATCCTTTCGAAAAAATTTTAAAAAATCCTGAACCGTAAAAAGTTTCAAAAATCGTGAAAAATAGAAAACGAGTCGTCTTGCCATGAAACTTCACGTGAAGGCTTAAGGAACCATTGTATGAATTTACAAGCCATAAAAATGGCATTGGCACGTAGAAATATGAAGATGTGCCTAAACCCACCTACCACCATATCGATCCACGGCTTGCGCATCCCGTATTTCTGGCCAGAGTAGTGCCTGCCCGCCCGTCCGCTCGTTTCGTCGATTGGCTTAGGCATACAGAGTTCATTCCCAGTCTAAGATCGGACCGGACCGAGGGTTGCGACAGCACATGCTGGGCTCGGGCATATGCTGGTGCCGCATTTTTCTTCACTGGGGCACCATCGCCCGAGCATCGCCGGAGAACCTGATCGGTGGCATTGGGGTTCCAACGATCGGGGGGCTCGGGAGGGGGGTGTGCGCACATGATGTGCGATGGGTGCTGTTTCTTGGCCTTTATATTGTCCCCCTATACCTCATCAAACCTCGAGAACTCAAACCCGCTTAAAGAGCATGTGAGATTTTATAGGTTTGCTGCCAGTAGCCATTAAAATGTCTGAAATGGGGACACTTTTTTCAAATGGTCATAAAATCTTGTACATTTCGAGTTTTTAGTTGAATTTTTTTGTGAATGCCAAAAAAAATACAAGAATGACGTCTACCAAGTTTGGGGGCAAAACTCCTTCCAAAAAAATTTTAAAAAATCACAAACCGTAAAAAGTTTCAAAAATCGTGAAAAATAGAAAACGAGTCGTCTTGCCATGAACCTCACGTGAAGGCTTAAGGGACCATTGTATGAATTTACAAGCCATAAAAATGGCATTGGCATGTAGAAATATGAAGATGTGCCTAAACCCACCTACCACTCTATCGATCCACGGCTTGCGCATCCTGTCTCTCTGGTCGACATAGTGCCTGCCCGCTCGCTCGTTTCATCGGTTGGTTTCGGCATACGGAGCTCATTCCTAGTCTAAGATCGGACCGAATTGATGGTTGTGACAGTAGCATGGGCAGCACGTACAGGGGGACCCGACCAATCGCCGGCTTACGCATCCCGCCCCTCTTGCCGGCTGAACGCCCGCACGCTCATTTTGTGGGTTGACTTAGGCATACGGAGTTCATTCCCAATCTAAGCCTACGGGGTTCATTCCCAGTCTAAGATCGGACCGAACCAAGGGTTACGGCAGCACATGCTGGGCTCGAGCATGTGCTGGTGCCGCATTTTTCTTTGTCGGGGCACTATCACCGGAGCATCGCCGGAGAACCTGACCGACGGCATTGGGGTTCCGACGATCGGGGGGGCCGGGGGGGTGTGCGCACATGATGTGTGATTGGTGCGGGAACTTGGCCCTTATATTGGCCCCCTATCCCTTATCAAACCTCGAGAACTCAGACCCCCTTAAAGAGCATTTGAGATTTTACAAGTTTGCTACCAGTAGCCATTAAAGTGTCCGGAATGAGGACACTTTTTTCAAATGGTCACAAAATCTTGTACACTTCGAGTTTCTAGCTGAATTTTTTTGTACATGCCAATAAAAATACTAGGATCATGTCTACCAAGATTGGGGCCAAAACTCATTCCAAAAAAATTTTAAAAAATCTTGAACCGTAAAAAGTTTCGAAAATCGTGAAAAATAGAAAACGAGTCATCTTGCGATTAAACGTCACGTGAAGGCTTAAGGGACCATTGTATGAATTTACAAGCCATAAAAATGGAATTGGCATGCACAAATATGAGGATGTGCCAAACTCACCTACAACTATATCGATCCACGGCTTGCGCATCCCGTCTCTCTGGCCGGCGTAGAGCCCGCCCGCCCACCTGCTCGTTTCATCGGTTGGCTTAGGCATACGAAGTTCATTCCCAGTCTAAGATCGGATCAGACCGATGGTTGTGGCAGCAGGATTGGCAGCACACAAAGGGGGACCCGGTCGATCCCCGGCTTGCGCATCCCGCCCCTTTGGCCGGCTGAGCGCCCGTACGCTCATTTTGTGGGTTGACTTAGGCATACGGAGTTCATTGCCAGTCTAAGCATACGGAGTTCATTCCCAATCTAAGATCTGATCAGACTGAGGATTACAGCAGCACATGCTAGGCTTGGGCATGTGCTGGTGCCACATTTTTTTTCGTCGGGGCACCATTGCCAGAGGATCGCCAGAGAACCTGACCGACGGCATTGGGGTTCCGGCGATCGGGGGGGTCGGGGGGGTGTGCGGACATGATGTGCGTGGGTGCTGGTACTTGGCCCTTATATTGGCACCCTATCCCTCATCAAACCTCGAGAACTCACACCCCCTTAAAGAGCATTTTAGATTTTACAGGTTTGCTGCCAGTAGCCACTAAAGTGTCTGAAATGGGGATACTTTTTTCAAATGGTCACAAAATCTTTTACACTTCGAGTTTTTAGCTGAATTTTTTTGTGCATGCCAACAAAAATACAAGGATCACGTCTACCAAGTTTAGGGTGAAAACTCTTTCCAAAAAAATTTTAAAAAATCCTGAACCGTAAAAATTTTGAAAATTGTAAAAAATAGAAAACGAGTCGTCTTGCCATGAAACTTCACGTGAAGGCTTAAGGGACCGTTTTATGAATTTACAAGCCATAAAAATGGCATTGGCACACAAAAATATGAAGATGTGCCTAAACCCACCTACCACCCCATCGATCCACGGCTTGCGCATCCCGTCTCTCTAGCCGACGTAGTGCCCGCCCGCCTGCTCGTTTCATCGGTTGGCTTAGGCATACGGAGTTCATTCCCAGTCTAAGATCAGACCGGACTGAGGGTTGTAGCAGCACGATTGGCAGCATGCAGAGGGGGACCCAGTTGATCCCCGGCTTATGCATCCCGCCTCTCTGGCTAGCTGAGTGCCCGCACGCTCGTTTCATGGGTTGACTTAGGCATACGGAGTTCATTCCCAGTCGAAGATTGGACCGGACCGAGGGTTACGACAGCACATGCTGGGCTCGAGCATGTGCTGGTGCCGCATTTCTCTTGATCGGGGGACCATCGTCGGAGCAGCGCCAGAGAACCTGACCTGCGACATTGGGGTTCCGACGATCAGGGGGGCCGGGGGGGGTGTGCGTACATGATGTGCGATGGGTGCTGGTACTTGGCCCTTATATCACACCCCTATCCCTCATCAAACCTCGAGAACTCACACCCCCTGAAAGAGCATTTGGGATTTTACAGGTTTGCTGCAAGTAGCCATTAAAGTGCCTGAAATGGGGACACTTTTTTCAAATGGTCACAAAATCTTGTACACTTCGAGTTTTTAGTTGAATTTTTTTGTGCATGCCAACAAAAATACAAGGATCACATCTACCAGTTTGGGGCCAAAACACCTTCCAAACAAATTTTAAAAAATCCCGAACCGTAAAAAGTTTCAAAAATCATGAAAAATAGAAAACGAGTCGTCTTGCCATGAAACTTCACGTGAAGGCTTAAGGGACCATTGTATGAATTTACAAGCCATAAAATGGCTTTGGCACGTAAAAATATGAAGATGTGCCTAAACCCACCTACCACCCTATCGATCCACGGCTTGCACATCCCACCTCTCTGGCCGACGTAGTGCCCGCCCGCACACCCGCTCGTTTCATCGGTTGGCTTAGGCATACGGAGTTCATTCCCAGTCTAAGATCAAACCGGACCGAGGGTTGCGACAGCATGATGAGCAGCACGCAGAGGGGGACCCGATCAATCCCTGGCTTGCACATACCGCCCCTCTGGCCGGCTGAGCGCCCTCACGCTCGTTTCGTGGGTTGACTTCGGCATACGGAGTTCATTCCCAGTCTAAGATCGGACCGGACCGAGGGTTGCGGCAGCACATGCGGGGCTCGGGGGGTCCGACGACATTGGGGTCCGGCGATGGGGGGGCCGGGGGGTGTGCACAAATGATGTGCGATGGGTGCTGGTACTTGGCCCTTATATTGGCCCTCTATCCCTCATCAAACCTCGATAACTCACACCCCCATAAAGAGCATTTGAAAAATCCCGTCTACCCAATTTGGGGCCAAAACTCCTTTCGAAAAACTTTTAAAAAATCTCGAACCGTAAAAATTTCAAAAATCGTGAAAAATAGAAAACGAGTCGTCTCGGCATGAAACTTCACGTGAAGGCTTAAGGGAAAATTGTATGAATTTACAAGCCATAAAAATGACATTGGCACACAGAAATATGAAGATGTGCCTAACCCCACCTACCACCGTATCGATCCACGGCTTGCGCATCTCGTCTCTCTAGCCGACGTAGTGCCCGCCCGCCCGTCAGCTCGTTTCGTCAGTTGGCTTAGGCATACGGAGTTCATTCCTAGTCTAAGATCAGACCGAACCAAGGGTTGCGGTAGCAAGATCAGCAGCACGCAGAGGGGGACCCAGCCGATCCCTGGCTTGTGCATCCCGCCGCTCAGGTCGGCTGAGATCCCGCACGCTCATTTCGTGGGTTGACTTAGGCATACGGAGTTCATTCCCAATCTAAACATACGGAGTTCATTCCTAGTATAAGATTAGACTGGAACGAGGGTTGTGGCAGCACATGCTGGGCTCGGGCATGTGCTGGTGTCGCATTTTTCTTCGCCGGGGCACCATCGCCAGAGAACCTGACTGACGACATTGGGATTCTGATGATTGAGGGAGCCGGGGGGGTGTGCGCACATGATTTGCGATGGGTGCTGGTACTCGGCTCTTATATTGGCCCTCATCGCTCATCAAACCTCGAGAACTCACACCCCCTTAAAGGGAATTTCAGATTTTACAAGTTTGCTGCCAGTAGCCATTAAAGTGTCTAAAATGGGGACATTTTTTTCAAATGGTCACGAAATCTTGTACACTTCGAGTTTTTAGCTGATTTTTTTTGTGCATGCCAACAAAAAAACAAGGATCACATCTACCAAGTTGAGGGCCAAAACATCTTTCGAAAAAATTTAAAAAAATCTGAAACCGTAAAAAGTTTTAAAAATTGTGAAAAATAGAAAACGAGTCGTCTTGCCGTGAAACTTAACGTGAAGGCTTTAGGGACCATTGTATGAATTTACAAACCATAAAAATGGCATTGCCACGCAGAAATATGAATATGTGCCTAAACCCACCTACCACCCTATCAATCCACGACTTGTGCATCCCGCCTCTCTGGCTGGCGTTGTGCCCGTATTTATCTTCACCCGGGCGCTGTCATTGGATTTATCTTCGTCGGGGCACCATCGTCGGAGAATCACCAGAGAACCTGATCGGTGGCATTGGGGTTCTGGCGATCAGGGGGGTCGGGGGTGTGTGCGCACATGATGTGCGATGGATGCTGGTACTTGCACCTTATATTGGCCCCCTATCCCTCATCAGCCTCGAGAACTCACACCCCTTTAAAGAGCATTTGAGATTTTACAGGTTTGCTGTCAGTAGCAATTAAAGTGTCTGAAATGGGGACACTTTTTTCAAATGGTCACAAAATCTTGTACACTTCGAGTTTTTAGCTGAAGTTTTTTTAGCATGCCAACAAAAATACAAGGATCATGTGTACCAAGTTTGGGGCCAAAACTCCTTTCGAAAAAATTTTAAAAAATCTTGAACCGCAAAAAGTTTCCAAAATCATGAAAAATTGAAAACGAGTAATCTTGCCATGAACCTTCAGTGAAGGCTTAAGGGACCATTGTATGAATTTACAAGCCATAAAAATGGCATTGGCACGTAGAAATATGAATAAGTGCCTAAACCCACCTACCACCCTATCAATCCACGGCTTGTGTATCCCATCTCTCTGGTCGACGTAGTGCCCGGCCGTCCAGCCGCCTGGTCGTTTCGTCAGTTCGCTTAGGCATACTGAGTTCATTCCTAGTCTAAGATCGGATCGGACTGAGGGTTGTGGCAGCAGGATCGGTAGCTCGCAGAGGGGGACCCGATCGATCCTCGGCTTAGGCATACGGAGTTCATTCCTAGTCTAAGCATACGGAGTTTATTCCCAGTCTAAGATCAGACCGGACCGAGGGTTGCGGTAGCACATGCTGGGCTCGAGCATGTGCTGGTGCTAGTAGCCATTAAAGTGTCTAAAATGGGGACACTTTTTTCAAATGGTCACAAAATCTTGTACACTTTGAGTTTTTAGCTGAATTTTTTTTTCCAGTGAACAAAAATACAAGGATTACGTCTACCAAGTTTGGGGCCAAAAATCCTTCCGAAAAAATTTTAAAAAATCCCAAACTGCAAAAAGTTTTAAAAATGGTGAAAAATAAAAAACGGGTCGTCTTGCCATGAAACTTCACGTGAAGGCTTAAGGGACCATTGTATGAATTTACAAGCCATAAAAATGGCATTGGCACATAGAAATATGAAGATGTGCCTAAAGCCACCTACCACCGTATCGATCCACGGCTTGCGCATCCTGTCTCTTTGGTCGGCCTAGTGCCCACCCGCCCGCTCGTTCGTCGGTTGGCTTAGGCATACAGAGTGAGGGTTACGGTAGCAGGATCGACAGCATGCAGAGGGAGACCTGGTCGATCCTCGGCTTACGCATCTCACCCCTCTGGTCGACTGAGCGTCGCACGCTCATTTCGTGGGTTGACTTAGGCATACGGAGTTAATTCCTAGTCTAAGCATACGGAGTTCATTCCAAGTCTAAGATCAGACCAGACCGAGGGTTGCGGCAGCACATGTTGGGCTCAGGCATGTGCTGGTGGTGCATTTTTCTTCGTCGGGGCACCATGCTGGAGAACCTGACCGACGGCATTGGGGTTCCGGCGATCGGGGGGGCCGGGGGGGTGTGCGCACATGATGTGCGATGGGAGCTAGTACTTGGCCCTTATATTGGCCCCCTATCCCTCATCAAACCTTGAGAACTAACACCCCTTAAAGAGCATTTGAGATTTTACAGGTTTGCTGCCAGTAGCCATTAAAGTGTCTGAAATGGGGACACTTTTTTCAAATGGTCACAAAATCTTGTACACTTCGAGTTTCTAGCTGAATTTTTTTGGGCATGCCAATAAAAATACTAGGATCATGTCTACCAAGTTTTGAGCGAGAACTCGTTCCAAAAAAATTTTAAAAAATCCCAAACCGTAAAATGTTTCCAAAATTGTGAAAAATAAAAAACGAGTTGTCTTGCCATGAAACTTCACGTGAAGGCTTAAGGGACCATTGTATGAATTTACAAGCCATAAAAATGGAATTGCCATGCACAAATATGAAGATGTGCCTGAACCCACCTACCACCCTATCGATCCACGGCTTGCGCATCTCGTCTCTCTGGCCAGCGTAGTGCCTGCCCGCCCGTCCGCCCGCCCACCGGTTCGTTTCGTCGGTTGGCTTAGGCATACGAAGTTCATTCCCAGTCTAAGATCGGACCAGACCGAGGGTTGCGGTAGTAGGATTGGCAGCACGCAGAGGGGGACCCGGTCGATCCCCGTCTTCCGCATCTCGCCCTTCTGGCCGGCTGAGCGCCCGCATGCTTGTTTCGTGGGTTGAATTAGGCATACAGAGTTCATTCCTAGTCTAAGCATACGAAGTTCATTCCCAGTCTAAGATCCAACCAGACCCAGGGTTGCGACAGCACATGCTGGGCTCGGGCATTTGCTGGTGCCGTATTTTTATTCACCGGGGCACCATCATCGGAGCATCGCTGGAGAACCTGACCGACGGCATTGGGGTTCCGGCGATCAGGGGGGCCAGGGGGTGTGCGCACATGATGTGAGATGGGTACTGGTACTTGGCCCTTATATTGGCCCCCTATCCCTCATCAAACCTCAAGAACTCACACCCCCTTAAAGAGCGTTTGAGGTTTTACAAGTTTGCGGCCAGTAGCCATTAAAGTGTCTGAAATGGGGACACTTTTTTCAAATGGTCACAAAATCTTGTATACTTTGAGTTTTTAGCTGAATTTTTTTGTGCATGCCAACAAAAATACAAGGATCACGTCTACCAAGTTTGGGGCCAAAACGCTTCCTGAAAAAATTTTAAAAAATCCCAAACCGTAAAAAGTTTCAAAAATCATGAAAAATAGAAAACGGGTTGTCTTGCCATGAAACCTCACGTGAAGGCTTAAGGGACCATTGTATGAATTTACAAGCCATAAAAATGGCATTGGCACGCAAAAATATGGAGATGTACCTAAACTCACCTACCACACTATCGATCCACGGCTTGCGCATCCCGTCTCTCTGGCCGGCATACTGCCCGCCCGCCTGCCTGCTCGTTTCGTCGGTTGGCTTTGGCATACGGAGTTCATTCCCAGTCTAAGATCAGACCGAATTGAGGGTTACGGCAGCAATATTGGCAGCATGTAGAGGGGGACCCGGCCGATCCCCGGCTTGCGCATCCCGCCCCTCTCGTCGGCTGAGCGCCCACATGCTCGTTTCGTGGGTTGACTTAGGCATACGGAGTTCATTCCCAGTCTAAGCATACAGAGTTCATTCCCAGTCTAAGATCAGATTGGACCGAGGGTAGCAACAGCACATGCTGGGCTCGGGCATGTGTTGGTGCCACATTTTTCTTCACCGGGGCACCATCGTCGGAGCATCACCGGAGAACCTGACCGACAGCATTGGGGTTCTGACGATCGAGGAGGTCCGGGGGGGGTTTGCGCACATGATGTGCGATGGGTGCCGGTACTTGGCCCTTATATTGGCCCCGTATCCCTCATCAAACCTTGAGAACTCACCCCCTTAAAGGGCATTTGAGATTTTATAGGTTTGCTGCCAGTAGCCATTAAAGTTTCTGAAATGGGGACACTTTTTTCAAATGGTCACAAAATCTTGTACAGTTCGAGTTTTCAGCTGAATTTTTTTATGCATGTGAACAAAAATACAAGGATCACGTCTACCAAGTTTGGGGCCAAAACTCTTTCCGAAAAAATTTTAAAAAATCCCGAACCGTAAAAAGTTTTGAAAATCGTGACAAATAGAAAACGAGTCATCTTGCCATGAAACTTAACGTGAAGGCTTAAGGGACCATTGTATGAATTTACAAGCCATAAAAATGGGATTGGCACACAAAAATATGAAGATGTGCCTAAACCCACCTACCACCCTATCGATCCATGGCTTGCGCAACCCGTCTCTCTGGCCGGCGTAGTGCCCGCCCACCCGCTCATTTCATCGGTTGGCTTAGGCATACGGAGTTCATTCCCAGTCTATGATTAGATCAGACCGAGGGTTACGGCAGCAAGATCGATAGCACGCAGAGGGGGACCCGGTCGATCCCCGATTTACGCATCCCGCCCCTCTGGTCGGTTGAGCGCCCGCACGCTCGTTTTTGTGGGTTGACTTAGGCATACGGAGTTCATTCCTAGTCTAAGCATACGGAGTTCATTCCCAATCTAGGATCAGACCAGACCGAGGGTTGCGGCAGAACATGCTAGGCTCGGGCATGTGCTGGTGCCGTATTTTTCTTCACCAGGGCTCCATCATTGGAGCATCGCCAGAGAACCTGACTGGTGGCATTTGGGTTTCGATGATCGGAGGGAACCGGGGGGGTGCGCCTAAACCCACCTACCACCCTATCGATCCACGGCTTGTGCATCCCGTCTCTTTGGCCGGCGTAGTGCCCGTCCACCCATCCGCCCGCCCAATCGTTTCGTCGGTTGGCTTAGGCATACGAAGTTCATTCCCAGTCTAAGATCCGACCGGACCGAGGGCTGTGGTAACAGGATCGGCAGCACACAGAGGGGGACCCGATCGATCCCCGGCTTGCGCATCCCGCCCCTCTGGCCGGCTAAGCGCCCGCGCGCTCATTTCGTGGGTTGACTTAGGCAGACGGAGTTCATTCCCTGTCTAAGCATACGGAGTTCATTCCCAGTCTAAGATCGGACCGGACCGAGGGTTACAATAGCACATGCTGGGCTCGAGCAAGTGCTGGTGCCGTATTTTTCTTCACTGGGGCACCATCATCGGAGCATCGCCGGAGATACTGACCGACGGCATTTGGGTTCCAACGATCGGGGGGGCTGGGGGGATGCGCGCACATGATGTGCGATGGGTGCTGGTACTTGGCCCTTATATTGGCCCCCTATCCCTCATCAAACCTTGAGAACTCACACCCCTTAAAGAGCATTTGAGATTTTATAGGTTTACTGCCAGTAGCCATTAAAGTGTCTGAAATGGGGACACTTTTTTCAAATGGTCACAAAATCTTGTACACTTCGAGTTTTTAGCTGAATTTTTTTACGCATGCTAAAAAAAATACAAGGATCACACCTACCATGTTTGGGCCCAAAAATCCTTTCAAAAAAATTTTAAAAAATCCCAAACCGTAAAAAGTTTCAAAAATTATGGAAAATAGAAAACGAGTCGTCTTGCCATGAAACTTCACGTGAAGGCTTAAGCGACCATTGTATGAATTTACAAGCCATAAAAATACCATTGGCATGCAAAAATATGAAGATGTGCCTAAACCCACCTACCACCCTATCGATCCACGGCTTGCGCATCCAGTCTCTCTGGCCGGAGTAGTGCCCGCTCGTTTTGTCGGTTGGCTTAGGCATACGGAGTTCATTCATAGTCTAAGATCGGACCGGACTGAGGGTTGTGGCAGCAGGATTGGTAGCATGCAGAGGGGGACCCGGCTGATCCCCGACTTACGCATCCCGCCCCTTTTCTCGGCTGAGCACCCGCACGCTCGTTTCGTGGGTTGGCTTAGACATACGGAGTGCATTCCCAGTCTAAGCATACAGAGTTCATTCCCAGTCTAAGATTGGACTGGACCAAGGGTTGCGGCAGCACATGCTGGGCTCGAGCATGTGCTGGTGGCACATTTTTCTTCGTCAGGGTGCCATCGCCGGAGCATCGCCAGAGAACCTGACCGGCGGCATTGGCGTTTCGTCGGTTGGCTTAGGCATACGAAGTTCATTCCCAGTCTAAGATCAGACCGAACTGAGGGTTGCGGCAGCAATATCACAGCATGTAGAGGGGGACCCGGCCGATCCCCGGCTTGCGCATCTCGCCCCTCCGACCGACTGAGCGCCCTCACGCTCGTTTCGTGGGTTGACTTAGGCATACGGAGTTCATTCCCAGTCTAAGCATACAGAGTTCATTCCCAGTCTAAGATCAGATCAGACCGAGGGTTGCAACAGCACATGCTGGGCTCAGCCATGTGTTGGTGCCGCATTTTTCTTCGCCGGAGCATCATCGTCAGAGCATCGCCGGAGAACCTGACCGACGGCATTGGGGTTCCGGTGATCGAGGGGGTCCGGGGGGGTTTAGGCACATGATGTGCGATGGGTGCTGGTACTTGGCCCTTATATTGGCCCCCTATCCCTCATCAAACCTCGAGAACTCACCCCCTTAAAGAGCATTTGAGATTTTATAGGTTTGCTGCCAGTAGCCATTAAAGTGTCTGAAATGGGGACACTTTTTTCAAATGGTCACAAAATCTTGTACACTTCGAGTTTTTAGCTGAATTTTTTTATGCATGCCAACAAAAGTACAAGGATCACATCTACCATGTTTGGGGCCAAAAATGCTTCCGAAAAAATTTTAAAAAATCCTGAACCGTAAAAAGTTTAAAAAATCATGAAAAATAGAAAACGAGTAGTCTTGCCATGAAACTTCACGTGAAGGCTTAAGGGACCATTTTTTGAATTTGCAAGCCATAAAAATGGCATTGGCACGAAGAAATATGAAGATGTGCCTAAACCCACCTACCACCCTATCGATCCACGGCTTACACATCCAGTCTCTTTAGCCGGCGTAGTGCCCGCCCGCCCGTCCGCTCGTGTCGTCGATTGGCTTAGGCATACAGAGTTCATTCCCAATCTAAGATCGGACCAAACCGGGGGTTGTGGCAGTAGGATCGACAGCATGCATAGGGGGAGCCGGCCGATGCCCAGCTTGCGCATCCCGCCCTCTAGCCTGCTGAGCGCCCGCACGCTCGTTTTGTGGGTTGACATAGGCATACGGAGTTCATTCCCAGTCTAAGCATACGAAGTTCATTCCCAATCTAAGATCAGACCAGACTGAGGGTTGTGGCAGCACATGCTGGGCTCGGGCATGTGCTGGTGTCGGATTTTTCCTCACCGGGGCACCATCGTCAGAGCATCATCGGAGAACCTGACCGACGGCATTGGGGTTCCGGTGATCGGGGGGGTCGGGGGGGTGTGCGCACTTGATGTGCGATGGGTGCTTGTTCTTGGCCCTTATACTGGCCCCCTATGCCTCATCAAACCTCAAGAACTCACACCCCCTTAAAGAGCATTTGAGATTTTACAGGTTTGCTGCCAGTAGCCATTAAAGTGTCTGAAATGGGGACACTTTTTTGAAATGGTCACAAAATCTCATACACTTGGAGTTTTTAGCTGAATTTTTTTATGCATGCCAATAAAAATATAAGGATCACGTCTACCATGTTTGGAGCCAAAAATCCTTTTGAAAAAATTTTAAAAAATCCCGTACCGCAAAAAGTTTCAAAAATTGTGAAAAATAGAAAACGAGTCGTCTTGCCAAGAAACTTCACGTGAAGGCTTAAGGGACCATTGTATGAATTTACAAGCCATAAAAATGGAATTGGCAGGCAAAAATATGAAGATGTGCCTAAACCCACCTACCACCCTATCGATCCACGGCTTGCGCATCCCGTCCCTCTGGCCGACGTAGTGCCCGCCCGCCCGCCTGCTCGTTTCGTCAGTTGGCTTAGGCATACGGAGTTCATTCCAAGTCTAAGATCAGACTGGATCGAAGGATGCAGCAGCAGGATCGACAGCACGCAGAGGGGGACCCAGCCGATCCCCGACTTGTGCATCCCGCCCCTCTAGCCGACTGAGCACCCGCACGTTCGTTTCGTGGGTTGACTTAGGCACACAGAGTTCATTCCCAGCCTAAGCATACGGAGTTCATTCCCAGTCTAAGATTGGACCAGACCGAGGGTTGCGGCAGCACATGCTGGGCTCGAGCATGTGTTGGTGCCACATTTCTCTTCGTCGGGGCACCATCGTCGGAGCATCACTGGAGAACCTGACAAACGGCTTTGGGGTTTCAACGATCGGGGGGGCCAGAGGGGTGAGCGCACATGATGTGTGATGGGTGCTGCTACTTGGCCCTTATATTGGCCCCCTATCCCTCGTTAAACCTCGAGAACTCACACCCCCTTAAATAGCATTTGAGATTTTACAGGTTTGCTGCCAGTAGCCATTAAAGTGTCTGAAATGGGGACACTTCTTTCAAATGGTCACAAAATCTTGTACACTTTGAGTTTCTAGCTGAATTTTTTTGTGCATGCCAAAAAAAATACAAGGATCCCATTTACCAAGTTTGGGTCCAAAACCACTTCTGAAAAAATTTTAAAAAATCCTGAACCGTAAAAAGTTTCAAAAATCATGAAAAATAGAAAATGAGTCATCTTGCCATGAAACTTAACGTGAAGGCTTAAGGGACCATTGTATGAATTTTCAAGCCATAAAAATGGCATTGGCACGTAGAAATATGAAGATGTGCCTAAAGCCACCGACCACTCTATCGATCCACGGCTTGTGCATCCCGTCTCTCTGGCGTGCATAGTGCCCGCCTGCCTGTCCGCCCGCTCATTTTGTCGGTTGGCTTAGGCATACAGAGTTCATTCCCAGTCTAAGATCAAACTGGACCAAAGGTTGCGGCAGCAGGATCGGTAGCACACAGAGGCAGATTCGACCGATCGCCGGCTTGCGCATCCCGCCCCTCTGGCCGGCTGAGCACCCGCACGCTCGTTTTGTGGGTTGACTTAGGCATACAGAGTTCATTCCTAGTCTAAGCATACGGAGTTCATTCCCAGTCTAAGATTGGACTGGACCGAGGGTTGCCGCAGCACATACTGAGCTCGGGCATGTGCTGATGTCGCATTTTTCTTCGTCGGGGCGCTATCACTGGAGCATCATCAGAGAACCTGACTGACGGCATTGGGGTTCCGCCGGTCGGGGGGGTCGGGGGGGATGTGCGCACAAGATGTGCGATGGGTGCTGGTACTTGGCCCTTATATTAGCCCCCAATCCCTCATCAAACCTCGAGTACTCACACCCCCTTAGGCATGCGGAGTTCATTCCCAGTCTAAGCATATGGATTTCTTTCCCAGTCTAAGATCAGATCGAATCGAGGTTTGTGGCATGCAAGATCGGCAGCATGCAGAGGGGGACCCAGTCGATGCTCGGCTTGCGCATCCTGCCCCTCTGGCTGGCTGAGTGCCCGCACGCTCGTTTCATGGGTTAACTTAGGCATACGGAGTTCATTCCAAGTCAAGCATATGGAGTTCATTTCCAGTCTAAGATCGGACTGGATCGAGGGTTGCGACAGCACATGCTGGGCTCGAGCATGTGTTGGTGCCACATTTTTCTTCGCCAGGGCACCATCGCCGGAGCATCATCGGAGAACCTGACTGGCAGCATTGGGGTTCGGGCGATCGGGGGGCCAAGGGGTGTGCGCACATGATGTGCGATGGGTACTGGTACTTGGCCCTTATATTGGCCCCCTATCCCTCATCAAACCTCGAGAACTCACACCCCCTTAAAGAGCATTTGAGATTTTATAGGTTTGCTGCCAGTAGCCATTAAAGTGTCTGGAATGGGTACACTTTTTTCAAATGGTCACAAAATCTTGTACAGTTTGAGTTTTTAGCTGAATATTTTTGTGCATGCCAACAAAAATACAAGGATCACATCTACCAAGTTTGCGGCATAAACTCCTTCCAAAAAAATTTTAACAAATCTAGAACTGCAAAAAGTTTCGAAAATCATGAAAAATAGAAAACGAGTCGTCTTGCCATGAAACTTCACGTAAAGGCTTAAGGGACCGTTGTATGAATTTACAAGCCATAAAAATGGCATTGGCACATAGAAATATGAAGATGTGCCTAAACCCACCAATCACCCTATCGATCCACGACTTGCGCATCTCGTCTCTCTGGCCGGCGTAGTGCCCGCCCGTCCGTCCGGTCATTTCATCTGTTGGCTTAGGCATACGGAGTTCATTCCCAATCTAAGATTGAACCAGACCAAGGGTTGCAGTAGCAGGATCGACAACACACAGAAGGGGACCCGACCGATCGCCGGCTTACGCATCCCGCCCCTCTGGTCGGCTGAGCGCCTGCACGCTCATTTCGTGCATTGACTTAGGCATATGGAGTTCATTCCCTATCTAAGCATATGGAGTTCATTCCCAGTCTAAGATTGGACTGGACCGAGGGTTACGACAGCACATGCTGTGCTCGGGCATGTGCTGGTGCCGCATTTTTCTTCATCGGGGCACCATCGTCGGAGCATCGTCGGAGAACCTGACTGGCGGCATTGGGGTTTCGGCGATCGTGGGGGTCGGTGGGGGTGTGCGCACATGATGTGCGATGGGTGCGGGTACTTGGCCCTTATATTGGCCCCATATCCCTCATCAAACCTTGAGAACTCACACCCCCTTAAAGAGCATTTGAGATTCTACAGGTTTCCTTCCCGTAGCCATTAAAGTGTCTGAAATGGGGACACTTTTTTAAAATGGCCACAAAATCTTGTACACCTCGAGTTTTTAGCTGAATTTTTTTATGCATGCCAATAAAAATACAGGGATCACGTCTACCAAATTTGGGGCCAAAACTCCTTCTGAAAAAATTTAAAAAAATCCCAAACCGCAAAAAGTTTTAAAAATCGTAAAAAATAAAAAATGAGTCGTCTTGCCATGAAACTTCACGTGAAGGCTTAAGGGACCATTGTATGAATTTACAAGCCATAAAAATGGCATTGGCAAGCAGAAATATGAAGATGCGCCTAAACTCACCTATCGCCCAATCGATCCACGGCTTGCGCATCCCGTCTCTCTGACCGGCGTAGTGCCCGCCCGCCCGCCCACTCATTTCGTCAGTTGGCTTAGGCATACGAAGTTCATTCCCAGTCTAAGATTGGACCGGACCGAGGGTTGCGGCAGCAGGATTGGCAGCACGTGGAGGGGGACCCGGTCGATCCCCGGCTTGCGCATCCCACCCCTTTGGTCGACTGAGCGCCAGCACGCTCATTTTGTGGGTCGACTTAGGCATACGGAGTTCATTCCCAGTCTAAGATTGGACCGAACCGAGGGTTGCGGCAGCACATGCTAGGCTCGGGCATGTGCTGGTGCCACATTTTTCTTGACCGGGGCACGATTGCCGGAGCAACACCGGAGAACCTAACTGACAGCATTGGGGTTCCGGTGATCGGGGGTATGCGCACATGATGTGCGATGGGTGCTAGTACTTGGCCCTTATATTGGTCCCCTATCCCTCATCAAACCTCGAGAACTCACACCCCCTTAAAGAGCATTTGAGATTTTACAGGTTTGCTGTCGGTAGCCATTAAAGTGTCTGAAATGGGGATACTTTTATCAAATTGTCCCAAAATCTTGTACACTTTGAGTTTTTAGCTGAATTTTTTTGTGCATTCCAAAAAAAATACATGGATCATGTCTACCAAGTTTGGGGCCAAAACTCCTCTGAAAAAATTTTAAAAAATCCCGAACTACGAAAAGTTTCAAAAATCATGAAAAATAAAAAACGAGTTGTCTTGCCATGAAACTTAACGTGATGGCTTAAGGGACCATTGTATGAATTTATAAGCCATAAAAATGGTGTGCATATATGATGTGCGATGGGTGCTGGTACTTGGCCCTTATATTGGTCCCCTATCCCTCATCAAACCTCGAGAACTCACCCCCTTAAAGAGCATTTGAGATTTTATAGGTTTGCTGCCAGTAGCAATTAAAGTGTCTGAAATGAGAACACTTTTTTCAAATGGTCACAAAATCTTGTTCGGCTCAAGTTTTTAACTGACTGTTTTTGTGCATGCCAACAAAAATACAAGGATCACGTCTACCAAGTTTGGTGCCAAACCACCTTCCGAAGAAATTTTAAAAAATCTTGAACCGTAAAAAGTTTTGAAAATTGTGAAAAATAAGAAACGAGTCGTCTTGCCATGAAACTTCACGTGAAGGCTTAAGGGACCATTGTATGAATTTACAAGCCATAAAAATGGCATTGGCACGTAGAAATATGAAGATGTGCCTAAACCCACCAACCACCCTATCGATCCACGGCTTGTGCATCCCGTCTCTTTGGCCGGCGTAGTGCCCGCCTACCAGCTCGTTTCGTCGGTTGGCTTAGGCATACGGAGTTCATTCCCAGTCTAAGATCGAACTGGACTGAGGGTTGTGGCGGCAGGATTAGTAGCACATAGAGTGGGACCCAGTCGATCCCCGGCTTGTGCATCCCACCCCTCTGGCCGACAGAGCGCCCGCACGCTCATTTCATGGGTTGACTTAGGCATACGGAGATCATTCCCAGTCTAAGCATACGGAGTTCATTCCCAGTCTAAGCATGTGGAGTTCATTCCCAGTCTAAGATCAGACCGGATCGAGGGTTGCGGCAGCACATGCTAGGCTCGGGCATGTGCTGGTGCCACATTTTTCTTCGTTAGGGCATCGTCGTCGGAGCTTCGTCGGAGAACCTGACCGGTGGCATTGGGGATCCGACGATCGGGGGGGCCGGGGGGTGTGCACACATGATGTGCGATGGGTGCTGGTACTTGGCCCTTATATTGGCCCCCTATCCCTCATCAAACCTTCAGAACTGACACCCCTTAAAGGGCATTTGAGATTTTACAGGTTTGCTGCCAGTAGCCATTAAAGTGTCTGAAATGGGGACACTTTTTTAAAATGGTCACAAAATCTTGTACACTTCGAGTTTTTAGCTGAATTTTTTTGTGCATGCCAAAAAATATGCAAGGATCATGTGTACCAAGTTCAGGGCCAAAAATCCTTCCGAAAAAATTTTAAAAAATCCTAAACTGTAAAAAGTTTTGAAAATCTTGAAAAATAGAAAACGAGTCATCTTGCCATGAAACTTCACGTGAAGGCTTATGGGACCATTGTATGAATTTACAAGCCATAAAAATGGCATTGGCATGGAGAAATATGAGGATGTGCCTAAACCCACCTACCACCCTATCAATCCATGGTTACGCATCCCATCTCTCTGGCCGGCGTAGTGCCCGCCCGCTCGCCTGCCCGCTCATTTCATCGGTTGGGTTAGGCATACGGAGTTCATTCCTAGTCTAAGATTGGACCAGACTAAGGGTTGCAGTAACAGGATTGACAGCACATAGAGGGGGACTCGGTCGATCCTCGGCTTGCGCATCCCGCGCCTCTGGTTGACTGAGCGCCAGCACGCTTGTTTTGTGAGTTGACTTAGGCATAGGGAGTTCATTCCCAGTCTAAGCATACGGAGTTCATTCCCAGTCTAAGATCAGACCAAACCAAGGGTTGCAGCAGCACATGTTGGGCTCGGGCATGTGCTGGTGCCACATTTTTCTTCGTCGGGGCATGATCGTCGGAGCATCATCGGAGAACCTGACTGACGGCATTGGGGTTTCGACGATCGGGGATGTGCGCACATGATGTGCGATGGGTGCTGGTACTTGCCCCTTATATTGACTTCCTATCCCTCATCAAACCTCGAGAACTCACACCCCCTTAAAGAGCATTTAAGATTTTACAGGTTTGCTGTCAGTAGCCATTAAAGTGTCTAAAATGGGGACACTTTTTTCAAATGGTCACAAAATCTTGTACACTTTGAGTTTTTAGCTGAATTTTTTTGTGCATGCCAACAAAATTACAAGGATCACGTCTACCAAGCTTGGGGCCAAAATCCTTCCAAAAAAATTTTAAAAAATCCCAAACCACAAAAAGTTTTAAAAATCGTGAAAAATAGAAAATGAGTTGTCTTGCCATGAAACTTCACGTGAAGGCTTAAGGGACCATTTTATGAATTTACAAGCCATAAAAATGGCATTGGCACACAAAAATGTGAGGATGTGCCTAAACCCACCCACCACCCTATCGATCCACGGATTGGCATCCCGTCTTTCTGGCCGGCATAGTGCCCGCCCGCCCGTCCGCCCGTCCGCCCACCCGCCCGCTCGTTTCGTCGGTTGGCTTAGGCATACGGAGTTCATTCCCAGTCTAAGATCGGACCGGACCAAGGGTTGCGGCATGCAGGATCGACAGCACGTAGAGAGGGACCCGATCGATCCCCGGCTTGCGCATCCCGCCCCTCTCGCCGGTTAAGCGCCCGTACGCTCGTTTCGTGGGTTGACTTAGGCATACGGAGTTCATTCCCAGTCTAAGATCGGACCAAACCGAGGGTTGCGGTAGCACATGCTGGGCTCTTCGTTGGGGCACCATCGCTGGAGCATCGTCGGAGAACCTAACCGGCGGCATTGGGGTTCCGACGATCGGGGTGCCGGGAGGTATGCGCACATGATGTGCGATGGGTGCTGGTACTTGGCCCTTATATTGGCCCGCTATCCCTCATCAAACCTTGAGAACTCACACCCCCTTAAAGAGCATTTGAGATTTTACAGGTTTGCTGCCAGTAGCCATTAAAGTGCCTGACATGCGGACACTTTTTTCAAATGGTCACAAAATCTTGTACACTTCAAGTTTTTAGCTGAATTTTTTTTTGCATGCAAACAAAAATACAAGGATCACGTCTACCATGTTTGGGGTGAAAACTCCTTCCGAAGAAATTTTAAAAAATCTCGAACCGTAAAAAGTTTTAAAAATCATGAAAAATAGAAAACGAGTCGTCTTGCCATGAAACTTCACGTGAAGGCTTAAGGGACCATTGTATGAATTTACAAGCCATAAGAATGGCATTGGCATGCAGAAATATGAAGATGTGCCTAAACGCACCTACCACCCTATCGATCCACGGCTTGCGCATCCCGTCTCTTTGGCTGGCATAGTGCCTGCCCGCTCGGTTCGTCAGTTGGCTTAAGCATACAGAATTCATTCCCAGTCTAAGATTGGATCAGACCCAGTGTTACAGCAACAGGATCGATAGCTCATAGAGGGGGACCCAACCGATCCCCAACTTGCGCATCCCGCCCCTCTGGCCGGCTGAGCTCCCGTACGCTCGTTTCGTGGGTTGACTTAGGCATACGGAGTTCATTCCCAATCTAAGCATACGGAGTTCATTCTCAGTCTAAGATCGGACCAGACCAAGGGTTGTGGCAGCACATGCTGCGCTCGGGCTTGTGCTGGTGCCGAATTTTTCTTCACCGAGGCACCATCGTCGGAGATCCTGACTGGCAGCATTAGGGATCCGGTGATTGGGGGGGCCGGGGGGGGCGTGTGCGTACATGTTGTGTGATGGGTTCTGGCACTTGGCCTTTATATTGGCCCCCTATCCCTCATCAAACCTCGAGAACTCACACCCCCTTAAAGAGCATTTAAGATTTTACCGGTTTGCTGCCAGTAGCCATTAAAGTGTCTAAAATGGGGACAATTTTTTCAATTGGTCACAAAATCTTGTACACTTGGAGTTTTTAGCTGAATTATTTTGCTTATGCCAACAAAAATACAAGGATCATGTCTACCGAGTTTGGGGCCAAAACTCCTTCCGAAAAATTTAAAAAACTCTCGAACCGTAAAAAGTTTTAAAAATCATGAAAAATAGAAAACGAGTCGTCTTACCATGAAACTTCACGTGTCGGCTTAAGGGACCATTGTATGAATTTAAAAGCCATAAAAATGGCATCGGCATGCAGAAATATGAAGATGTACCTAAACCCGCCTACCACCCTATCGATCCATGGCTTGCGCATCCCATCTCTCTGGCCGACGTAATGCCCACCCGCCTGCCCGCCCCCCCGCCCGCTCGTTTTGTCGGTTGGCTTAGGGATACGGAGTTCATTCCAAGTATAAGATTGGACCAGATTGAGGGTTGTGGCGGCAGGATCGGCAGCACACGGAGGGGGACCCGACCAATCCCCGGCTTGCGCATCCCGCCCCTCTGGCCGACTGAGCGCCCGCACGCTCATTTCATGGGTTGACTTAGGCATATGGAGTTCATTCCCAGTCTAAGCATACGGAGTTCATTCCCAGTCTAAGATCAGACTGGACCGAAGGTTACGACAGCACATGCTGGGCTTGGGCATGTGCTGGTGTCGTATTTTTCTTCGTCGGGGCACCATCACCGGAGCATCCCCTGAAAACTTGACCAGCGGCATTGGGGTTCCGATGATCGGGCGGCCGAGGGGGCTCTGCGCACATGATGTGAGATGGGTGCTGGTACTTTGCCCTTATATTGGCCCCCTATCCCTCATCAAACCTCGTGAACTCACACCCCCTTAAAGAGCATTTGAGATTTTACAGGTTTGCTGCCAGTAGCCATTAAAGTGTTTGAAATGGGGACACTTTTTTCAAATGGTCACAAAATCTTTTACACTTTGACTTTTTAGCTGAATGTTTTTATGCATGCCAAAAAAAAATACAAGGATCACGTCTACCAAATTTTGGGCCAAAACTCCTTCCGAAGAAATTTTAAAAAATCTTGAACCGCAAAAAGTTTTGAAAATCATGAAAGATAGAAAATGAGTCATCTTGCCATGAAACTTCACGTGAAGGCTTAAGGGACCATTGTATGAATTTACAAGCCATAAAAATGGCCTTGGCATGCAGAAATATGAAGATGTACCTAAACCCGCCTACCACCCTATCGATCCACGGCTTGCGCATCCCATCTCTCTGGTCGATGTACTGCCCGCCCGCCTGCACGCTTGTTTTGTCGGTTGGCTTAGGGATACAGAGTTCATTCCAAGTCTAAGATTGGACCGGATTGAGGGTTGTGGCGACAGGATCGACAGCACGCGGAGGGGGACTCGGCCAATCCCCGGCTTGCACATCCCGCCCCTCTGGCCGGCTGAGCGCCCGCACGCACGTTTCATGGGTTGACTTAGGCATACGGAGTTCATTCCCAGTCTAAGCATATGGAGTTCATTCCCAGTCTAAGATCAAATCGGACCGAGGATTGCGGCAGCACATGCTGGGCTCGAGCATGTGCTGGTGCCATATTTTTCTTCCCCGGGGCACCATCGTCAGAGAACCTGACCGACGGCATTGCGGTTCCGACGATCGGGGGGGCCGGGGGGGTGTGCGCACATGATGTGCGATGGCTGCTGGTACTTGGCCCTTATATTGGCCCCTTATCCCTCATCAAACCTCGAGAACTCACACCCCCTTAAAGAGCATTTGAGATTTTACAGGTTTGCTGCCAGTAGCCATTAAAGTGTCTGAAATGGGGACACTTTTTTTGAATGGTCACAAAATCTTGTACACTTCGAGTTTTTAGCTGAATTTTTTTTTCATGCCAAAAAAAATGCAAGGATCACGTCTACCAAGTTTGGGGCCAAAACAGCTTCGAAAAAAATTTTAAAAAATCCCGAACCACAAAAAGTTTCAAAAATCATAAAAAATAGAAAACGAGTCGTCTTGCCATGAAACTTCACGTGAAGGCTTAAGGGACCATTGTATGAATTTACAAGCCATAAAAATGGCATTGGCACACAGAAATATGAAGATGTGCCTAAACCCACCTACCACTCTATCAATCCATGGCTTGCGCATCCCATCTCTCTGGCCGGCGTAGTGCTCTCCCGCCCGCCCGCCCGCTCGTTTCGTCGGTTGGCTTAGGCATACGGAGTTCATTCCCAGTCTAAGATATGACCGGATCAAGGGTTGTGGCAGCAGGAATGACAGCATGTAGAGGGGGACCCGACCGATCCACGGCTTGCGCATCCCGCCCCTCTGGCCTGTTGAGCGCCCGCACGCTCGTTTCATGGGTTGACTTAGGCATACGGAGTTCATTCCTAGTCTAAGCATACGGAGTTCATTCCCAGTCTAAGATCAGATCGGATCGATGGTTGCGGCAGCCCTTGCTGGGCTCGGGCATGTGCTGGTGCCGTATTTTTCTTCGTCGGGGCACTATCGTCGGAGAACCTGATGGGCGGCATCGGGGTTTCGACGATCGGGGGGGCCCGGGGGATGTGCGTACATGATGTGCAATGGGTGCTGGTACTTGGCCCTTATATTGGCCCCCTATCCCTCATTAAACCTCGAGAACTCGCACCCCCTTTAAGAGAATTTGAGATTTTACAGGTTTGCTGCTAGTAGCAATTAAAGTGTCTGAAATGGGGACATTTTTTTCAAATGGTCACAAAATCTTGTACACTTCAAGTTTTTAGCTGAATTTTTTTTTTGCATGCCAACAAAAATACAAGGATCATGTCTACCAAGTTTGGGGCCAAAACTCCTTCCGAAAAAATTTTAAAAAATCCTGAACCTCAAAAAGTTTCAAAAATCGTGAAAAATAGAAAACAAGTCGTCTTGCCATGAAACTTCACGTGAAGGCTTAACGGACCATTGTATGAATTTACAAGCCATAGAAATGGCATTGGCACATAGAAATATGAAAATGTGCCTAAACCCACCTACCACTCTATCGATCCACGGCTTGCACAACCCGTCTTTCTGGCTGGCGTAGTACCCACCCGTTCGATCATTTCGTCAGTTGGCTTAGGCGTACGGAGTTCATTCCCAATCTAAGATATGATCGGATCGAGGGTTGTGGCAGCAGGATCGGCAGCACACAGAGGGGGACCCGACCGATCCACGGCTTGCGCATCCTGCCCCTCTGGTCAGTTGAGCGCCCGCACGCTCGTTTCCTTGGTTGACTTAAGAATACGGAGTTCATTCCCAGTCTAAGCATATGGAGTTCATTCCCAGTCTAAGATCGGATTGGACCGATGGTTACGGTAGCACATGCTGGGCTTGGGCATGTGCTGGTGCCGCATTTTTCTTCGCTAGGGCACCATCGTCGGAGAACCTGACGGGCGACATTGGGCTTCCGACGATCGGGGGGGCCGACGGGGTGTGCGCACATGATGTGCGATGGGTGCAGGTACTTAGCCCTTATATTGGCCCTCTATCACTCATCAAACCTCGAGAACTCACATCCCTTTAAAGAGCATTTGAGATTTTACAAGTTTGCTGCCAGTAGCCATTAAAGTGTCTAAAATGGGGACACTTTTTTCAAATGGTCACAAAATCTTGTACACTTTGAGGTTTTAGATGAATTTTTTTTTGCATGCCAAAAAAAATACAAGGATCACGTCTTCCAAGTTTGCTGCCAAAACTCCTTCCGAAAAAATTTTCAAAAATCTGGAACTGCAAAAAGTTTCAAAAATCGTGAAAAATAGAAAATGAGTCGTCTTGCCATGAAACTTCACGTGAAGGCTTAAGGGACCATTGTATGAATTTACAAGCCATAAAAAAGGCATTGGCACATAGAAATATAAAGATGTGCCTAAAGCCACCTACCACCCTATCGATGCACGGCTTGCGCATCCCGTCTCTCTGGCCGGCATAGTGCCCACCTGCCCGCCCGCTCGTTTCGTTGGTTGGCTTAGGCAAACAGAGTTCATTCCCAGTCAAAGATCAGACCGGACCGAGGGTTGTGGCAGCAAGATCGGCAGCACGCAGAGGGGGACCCGGCTAATCCCCGGGTTACGCATCCCGCCCCTCTAGCCGACTGAGCGCCCGTACGCTCGTTTCATGGGCTGACTTAGGCATACGGAGTTCATTCCCAATCCCAGCATACGCAGTTCATTCCCAGTCTAAGATCGGATTGGACCGAGGATTACGGCAGCACAAGCTGGGCTCGGGCATGTGCTGGTGCCGCATTTTTCTTCGTCGGGGCACTATCGTCGGAGCATCGTCGGAGAATCTGACCGACGGCATCGGGGTTTCGGTGATCGGAGGGTTGGAGGGGTCTGTGCACATGATGTGTGGTGGGTGCTGGTACTTGGCCCTTATATTGGCCCCCTATGCCTCATCAAACCTCCAGAACTCACACCCCCTTAAAGAGCATTTGAGATTTTACAGGTTTGCAGCCAGTAGCAATTAAAGTGTCTGAAATGGGAACACTTTTTTCAAATGGTCACAAAATCTTGTACACTTCGAGTTTTTAGCTGAATTTTATGTGCATGCCAAAAAAAATACAAGGATCACATTTAACAAGTTTGGGGTGAAAATGTCTTCCGAAAAAATTTTAAAAAGTCCCAAACCGTAAAAAGTTTTGAAAATCGTGAAAAATAGAAAACGAGTCGTCTTGCCATGAAACTTCACGCGAAGGCTTAAGGGACCATTGTATCAATTTACAAGCCATAAAAATGGCATTAGCACGTAGAAATATGAAGATGTGCCTAAACCCACCTACCACCCTATCAATCCATGGCTTGTGCATCCCGTCTCTCTGGCCAGCGTGGTGCCCGCCTGCTCGCTCGTTTTGTCGGTTCGCTTAGGCATACAGAGTTAATTGCCAGTCTAAGAATGGACTGGACTGAGGGTTGCGGTAGCAGGATCGACAGCACGTAGAGGGGGACCCGATCGATCCCCGACTTGCGCATCCCGCCCCTCTGGCTGGCTGGGCGCCCGCACGCTCGTTTTGTGGGTTGACTTAGGCATACGGAGTTCATTCCCAATTTAAGATAGGACGGATCGAGGGTTGCAACAACACATGCTGGGCTCGGGCATGTGCTGGTGTCGTATTTTTTTTCGTCGAGGCACCATTGTCGGAGAACCTGATCGGTGGCATTGGGGTTTCGACGATCGGGGGGGTCGGGGGGTGTGTGCACATGATGTCTGATGGGTGCTGGTACTTGGCCCTTACAGTGGCCCCCTATCCCTCATCAAACCTTGAGAACTCACACCCCCTTAAAGAGCATTTGAGATTTTACAGGTTTGCTGCCAGTAGCGATTAAAGTGTTTGAAATGGGGACACTTTTTTCAAGTGGTCACAAAATCTTGTACACTTTTTAGCTGAATTTTTTTGTGCATGCCAACAAAAATAAAAGGATCACGTCTACCAAGTATTGGGCCAAAACCCCTTCCGAAAAATTTTTAAAAAGTCCCGAACCGCAAAAAGTTTTGAAAATCGTGAAAAATAGAAAACGAGTCGTCTTGCCATGAAATTTCACGTGAAGGCTTAAGGGACCATTGTATGAATTTACAAGCCATAAAAATGGCATTGGCACGTAGAAATATGAAGATGTGCCTAAACCCACCTACCACTCTATCGATCCACGGCTTATGCATCCCGTCTCTCTGGCCGGTGTAGTGCCCACCCGCCCACCTGCCCACTCGTTTCGTCGGCTGGCTTAGGCATACGGACTTCATTCCCATTCTAAGATCGGACCAAACCTAGGGTTGCGACAGCAGGATTGGTAGCACGCGAGGGGACCCGGCAGATCCCCGGCTTATGTATCCCTTCCCTTTGACCAGCTGAGCGCCCGCACGCTCGTTTCATGGGTTGACTTAGGCATATGGAGTTCATTCCCAATCTAAGATCAGATCGGATCGAGGGTTACGGCAGCACATGCTGGGCTCGAGCATGTGCTGGTGGCACATTTTTCTTCACCGAGGCTCCATCTCCGGAGCATCGCCGGAGCATCGTCGGAGAACCTAACCGATGGCATTGGAGTTCCTGCGATCGGGGGGACCGGGGGGTGTGTGCACATGATGTGCGATGGGTGCTGCTACTTGGCCCTTATATTGGCCCCCTATCCCTCATCAAACCTCGAGAACTCACAGCCCCTTAAAGAGCATTTGAGATTTTACAGGTTTGGTGCTAGTAGCTATTAAAGTGTCTAAAATGGGGACACTTTTTTCAAATGGTCACAAAATCTTGTACACTTCGAGTTTTTAGCTGAATTTTTTTGTGCATGCCAACAAAAATACAAGGGTCACTTCTAACAAGTTTGGTTCCAAAACTCCTTTCAAAAAAATTTTAAAAAATCCCAAACATCAAAAAGTTTCAAAAATCGTGAAAAATAGAAAACGAGTCATCTTGCCATGTAACTTCATGTGAAGGCCTAAGGGACCATTGTATGAATTTACAAGCCATAAAAATAGCATTGGCATGCAGAAATATGAAGATACGCCTAAACCCACCTACCACCCTATCGATCCATGGCTTGCGCATCCCGTCTCTCTGGCTGGCATAGTGCCCGCCCGACCGCCCGCTCGTTTCATCGCTTGGCTTAGGCATACGGAGTTCATTCCCAGTCTACGATCGGACCACACCGAGGGTTGCGGCAGCAGGATCGGCAGCACACAGAGGGGGACCCGACTGATCCCCAGCTTGCGCATCCCGCCCCTCTGGCCGGCTGAGTGCCCGCAGGCACGTTTCATGGGTTGACTTAGGCATACAGAGTTCATTCCCAGTCTAAGCATACGGAGTTCATTCCGGCAATCGGGGGGGCTGGGGGGTGTGCGTACATGATGTGCGATGGGTGCTAGTTCTTGGCCCTTATATTGGCCCCCTATCCCTCATCAAACCTAGAGAACTCACACCCCCTTAAAGAGCATTTGAGATTTTACAGGTTTGCTGCCAGTAGCAATTAAACTGTCTAAAATGGGGACACTTTTTTCAAATGTCACAAAATCTTGTACGCTTTGAGTTTTAGCTGAATTTTTTTGTACATGCCAACAAGAATACAGGGATAACGTCCACCAAGTTTGGGGCCAAAACTCCTTCCAAAAAAATTTTAAAAAATCCCGAACCGTAAGAAGTTTCAAAAATCATGAAAAATAGAAAACGAGTCGTCTTGCCATGAAACTTCAAGTGAAGGCTTAAGGGACCATTGTATGAATTTACAAGCCATAAAAATGGCATTGGCACATAGAAATATGAAGATGTACCTAAACCCACCTACCACCCTATCGATCCACAGCTTGCGCATCCCGTCTCTCTGGCCGGAGTAGTTCCCGCCTGCCCGCCTGCCCGCCCGTCCGCTCGTTTCGTCGCTTGGCCTAGGCATACGGAGTTCATTCTTAGTCTAAGATCAGACCGAACCGAGGGTTGCGATAGCAAGATCGACAGCACGCAGAGGGGGACCCAGCCTATCCCCGGCTTGAGCATCCCTACCCTCTGGCCAGTTGAGCGCCCGCACGCTCATTTGGTGGGTTGACTTAGGCATACGGAGTTCATTCCCAGTCTAAGCATACGGAGTTCATTCCCAGTCAAAGATCGGATCGAACCAAGGGTTACGGTCGCAAATACTGGGCTCGGGCATGTGCTGGTGCCGCATTTTTCTTTGTCGGGGCACCATCATCGGAGCATCGCCAGAGAACCTGACCGACGGCATTGGGGTTCTGAGGATCGAGGGGCCGAAGGGGGTGTGCGCACGTGATGTGCGATGGGTGCTGGTACTTGGCCCTTATATTGGCCCCCTATCCCTCATCAAACCTCGAGAACTCACACCCCCTTAAAGAGAATTTGGGATTTTACAGGTTTGCTGCCAGTAGCCATTAAAGTGTCTGAAATGGGGACACTTTTTTTAAATGGTCACAAAATCTTGTACACTTTGAGTTTTTGGCAGAATTTTTTTGTGCACTCCAAAAAAAATACAAGGATCACATCTTCCAAGTTTGGGGCCAAAACTCCTTCCGAAAAAATTTTAAAAAATCTTGAACCGCAAAAAGTTTTGAAAATCGTGAAAAATAGAAAACGAGTCATCTTGCCATGAAACTTCACGTGAAGGCTTAAGGGACCAATGTTTGAATTTACAAGTCATAAAAATGGCATTGGCACACAGAAATATGAAGATATGCCTAAACCCACCTACCACCCTATCGATTCACCGCTTGCGCATCCCGTCTCTCTGGTCGACTTAGCGCCCGCCCGCCCGCCCGCCCGCTCGTTTCGTCAGTTGGCTTAGGCATACAGAGTTCATTCCCAGTCTAAGATCAGATCGGATCGAGGGTTGCGGTAGCAGGATCGGCAGCACGTAGAGGGGGACCCAGCTGATCCCCGGCTTGCGCATCCCGCCCTTCTGGCCGGCTGAGCACCCGCACGGTCGTTTCGTGGGTTGACTTAGGCATACGGAGTTCATTCCCAGTCTAAGCATATGGAGTTCATTCCCAGTCTAAGATCGGACCGGGCTGAGGGTTGCGGTAGCATATGCTAGGCTCGAGCATGTGCTGGTGCCACATTTTTCTTCACCGGGGTACCATCACCGGGGAACCTGACCAGCGGCATTGGGGTTCCAACGATCGGGGGGTCGGAGCGGTGTGCGCACATGATGTGCGATGGGTGCTGGTACTTGGCCCTTATATTAGCCCCCTATCCCACATGAAACCTCAAGAACTCACACCCCGTTAAAGAGTATTTGAGATTTTACAGGTTTGCTGCCAGCGGCCATTACAGTGTTTGAAATTGGGACACTTTTTTCAAATGTTCACAAAATCTTGTACACTTCGAGTTTTTAGCTGAATTTTTTTGTGCATGCCAACAAAAGTACAAGGATCACGTCTACCAACTTTCGGGCCAAAAATCCTTCCGAAAAAATTTTACAAAATCCCGAACCGTAAAAAGTTTCAAAAATCATGAAAAATAGAAAACGAGTCATCTTGCCATGAAACTTCTCGTGAAGGCTTAAGGGACCATTGTATGAATTTACAAGCCATAAAAATGGCATTGGCACGTAGAAATATGAAGATGTCCCTAAACCCACCTACCACCCTATCGATCCACGGCTTGCGTATCCCGTCTCTCTGGCCGACGTAGCGCCCACCCGCCCGGCCGCCCGCTCGTTTCGTCTGTTGGCTTAGGCATACGGAGCTCATTCCCAGTCTAAGATCAGACCAACCGAGGGTTGTGCCAGTAGGATCGACAGCACACATAGGGGGACTCAGCCGATCCCCGGCTTGCACATCTCACCCCTCTGGTCGGATGAGCGCCCGCACGCTCGTTTCGTGGGTTGACTTAGGCATATGGAGTTCATTCCCAATCTAAGCATATGGAGTTGAATCTCAGTCTAAGATCGGACCGGACCGAGGGTTGCGGCAGCACATGCTGGGCTCAAGCATGTGCTGGTGCCGCATTTTTTCTTCACCGTGGCATCACCGGAGCATCACTGAAGAACCTGATCGATGGAATTCGGGTTCCAGCGATCGAGTGGGCCGGGGGGTGTGCGCACATGATGTGCGATGGGTGCTGGTACTTGGCCCTTATATTGGCCCCCTATCCCCCATCAAACCTCGGGAACTCACACCCTCTTAAAGGGCATTTGAGATTTTACAGGTTTGCTGCCAGTAGCCATTAAAATGTTTGAAATGGGGACACTTTTTTCAAATGAACACAAAATCTTGTACACTTTGAGTTTTTAGCTGGATTTTTTTGTGCACACCAACAAAAATACAAGGATCACGTCTACCCGGTTTGGGGTGAAAACTCCTTCCGAAAAAATTTTAAGAAATCTCGAACCGCAAAAAGTTTCAAAAATATTGAAAAATAGAAAACGAGTCATCTTGCCATGAAACTTCACGTGAAGGCTTAAGGGACCATTGTATGAATTTACAAGCCATAAAAATGGAATTGGCACGCATAAATATGAAGATGTGCCTAAACCCACCTACCACCCTATCGATCCATGGCTTGCGCATCCCGTCTCTCTGTCCGACGTAGTGCCCGCCCGCCCGCCCGCCCGTTCGTTTCATTGGTTGGCTTAGGCATACAGAGTTCATTCCTAGTCTAAGATCACACCGGACCGAGGGTTGCGACAGCAGGATCGGCAGCATGCCGAGGTGTACTCGGCCCTGGCTTGCTCATCCCGCCCCTTTCGTCGGTTGAGCACCAGCACGCTCGTTTCGGACCAGACCGAGGGTTGCGACAGTACATGCTGGGCTCGGGCATGAGCTGGTGCCACATTTTTCTTCGCTGGGGAACCATCGCCGGAGCGTCGTCGGTGAACCTGATCGACGGCATTGGGGTTCCAGCGATCGGGTGGGCCGGGGGTGTGCGCGCACATGATATGCGATGGGTGCTGGTACTTGGCCCTTATATTGGACCCCTATCCCTCATGAAACCTCAAGAACTCACACCCCCTTAAAGAGCTTTTGAGATTTTACAGGTTTGCTGCCAATAGCCGTTAAAGTGTCTGAAATGGGGACACTTTTTTCAAGTGGTCACAAAATCTTGTACGCTTTGAGTTTTTAGCTGATTTTTTTTTTGCATGCCAACAAAAATACAATGATCGCGTCAATCAAGTTTATGGGAAAAACTCCTTCCAAAAAAATTTTAAAAAATCCCGAACCACAAAAAGTTTCAAAAATCATGAAAAATTGAAAACGAGTCGTCTTGCCATGAAACTTCACGTGAAGGCTTAAGGGACTATTTTATGAATTTACAAGCCATAAAAATGGCATTGGCATGCAGAAATATGAAGATGTGCCTAAACCCACCTACCACCCTATCGATCCACGGCTTGTGCATCCCATCTCTCTGGCCGACGTAGTCCTCGCCCCGCCCGCCCACTCGTTTCGTCGATTGGCTTAGGCATACGGAGTTCATTTCCAGTCTAAGATCAGACCAAACCAAGGGTTATGGCAGTAAGATCAGCAGCACGTAGAGTGGGACCCGGTTGATCCCCGACTTGCGCATCCCACCCCTCTGGCCAGCTGAGCGCCCGCACGCTCGTTTCGTGGATTGACTTAAGCATGCGGAGTTCATTCCCAGTCTAAGATCGGACCGAACCGAGGGTTGCGACAGCACATGCTGGGCTTGGGCATGTGTTGGTGCCGCATTTTTCATCGTTGGGGCACCATCGTCAGAGAACCTGATCGCCCGCATTGGGGTTCCGATGATCGGGGGGGCCGGGTGTGGTGTGCACACATGATGTGTGATGGGTGCTGGTACTTGGCCTTTATATTTGCCCCCTACCCCTCCCCAAACCTCGAGAACTCACACCCCCTTAAAGAGCATTTGAGATTTTACAGGTTTGCTGAAATGGAGACACTTTTTTCAAATGGTCACAAAATCTTGTACACTTTGAGTTTTTAGCTGAATGTTTTTGTGCATGCAAACAAAAGTGGAAGGATCACGTCTACTAAGTTTGGGGCCAAAAGCCCTTCCGAAAAAATTTTAAAAAATCTGAAACCGCAAAAAGTTTCAAAAATCATGAAAAATAGAAAACAAGTCGTCTTGCCATGAGACTTCACGTGAAGGCTCAAGGGACTATTGCATGAATTTACAAGCCATAAAAATGGCATTGGCATGCAGAAATATGAAGATGTGCCTAAACCCACCTACCACCCTATCGATCCATGGCTTGCGCATCCCGTCTCTCTGGCCGGCGTAGTATCCGCCCGCCCGCTCGTTTCGTCGTTTGGCTTAGGCATACGAAGTTCATTCCCAGTCCAAGATCGAACTGAATCAAGGGTTACGGTAGCAGGATCGGCAACACGCAAAGGGGGACCCGATCGATCCTTGACTTGCGCATCCCGCCCCTCTGGCCGGTTGAGCGTCCGCACGCTCGTTTCATGGGTTGACTTAGGCATACGGAGTTCATTCCCAGTCTAAGCATACGGAGTTCATTCCAAGTCTAAGATAGGATCGGACCGAGGGTTGCGGCAGCACATGCTGGGCTCGGGCATGTGCTGGTGCCACCTTTTTCTTCATCGGGGCACCATCACCGGAGCATCACCGGAGAACCTGACCGACGGAATTGGGGTTCCGACGATCAGGGGGGCCGAGGGGGGTGTGCACACATGATGTGCGATGGGTGCTGGTACTTGGCCCTTATATTGGCCCCCTATCCCTCGTCAAACCTTGAGAACTCACACCACTTAAAGAGCATTTGAGATTTTATAGGTTTCCTGCCAGTAGCCATTAATGTGTCTGAAATGGGGTCACTTTTTTCAAATGGTCACAAAATCTTGTACACTTCGAGTTTTTAGCTGAATTTTCTTGTGCATTACAAAAAAAAAAAATAAAAGGATCACTTTTACCAAGTTTAGGGCAAAAACTCCTTCCGAAAAAATTTTTAAAAATCCTGAACTGCAAAAAGTTTCAAAAATCGTGAAAAATAGAAAACGAGTCGTCTTGCCATGAAACTTCACGTGAACGCTTAAGGGACCATTGTATGAATTTACAAGACATAAAAATGGTAGTGGCATGTAGAAATATGAAGATGTACCTAAACCCACCTACCACCCTATCGATCCACGGCTTGCACATCCCGTCTCTCTGGCCGACGTAGTGCCCACCTGCCCACCCGCCCCTTCGTTTCATCGGTTGGCTTAGGCATACGGAGTTCATTCCCAGTCTAAGATTGGACCAAACTAAGGGTTGTGACAGTAGGATTGGTGGCACACAGAGGGGGACCCGGTCGATCCCTATCTTGCACGTCCCGCCCCTCTGGCCGGCTGGGTGCCCACACGCTCGTTTTATGGGTTGACTTAGGCATATGGAATTCATTCCCAGTCTAAGCATATGGAGTTCATTCCCAGTCTAAGATCGGATCAGACCGAAGGTTGCGGCAGCACATTCTAGGTTCAGGCATGTGCTGGAGTCGCATTTTTCTTCGTCGGGGCACCATCACCGGAGCATTATCGGAGAACCTGACTGGCGACATTGGGGTTCCGGCGATCGGGGGGGCCGGGGGTGTGCGCACATGATGTGTGATGGGTGCTGGTACTTGGCCCTTATATTGGCCCCGTATCCCTCATCAAACCTTGATAACTCACACCCCCTTAAAGAGCATTTGAGATTTTACAAGTTTACTGCCAGTAGCCATTAAAGTGTCTGAAATGGGGACACTTTTTTGAAATGGTCACGAAATCTTGTACACTTCGAGTTTTTAGCTGAATTTTTTTGTGCATGCCAAAAAAAATACAGGGATCACGTCTACCAAGTTTGGGGCCAAAAATCCTTCTGAAAAAATTTTAAAAAATCCAGAACCGCAAAAAGTTTTGAAAATGGTGAAAAATAGAAAACGAGTCGTCTTGCCATGAAACTTCACGTGAAGGCTTAAGGGACCATTGTATGAATTTACAAGCCAATAAAATGGCATTGGCACACAAAAATATGAAGATGTGCCTAAACCCACCTACCACCCTATCGATCCGCGACTTGCGCATCCCATCTCTCTGGCCGGCGTACTATCCGCCCGCCCGTCCGTCGGCTCGTTTCATCGGTTGGCTTAGGCATACAGAGTTCATTCCCAATCTAAGATTGGACCAGACCGAGGGTTGCGACAGTAGGATCAGCAGCATGCAGAGGGGAACCCGGTCGATCCCCGGCTTGCGCATCCCGCCCCTTTGGCCGACTGAGCGCTCGCACGTTGGTTTCATGGGTTGACTTAGGCATACAAAGTTCATTCCCAGTCTAACCATACGGACTTCATTCCCAGTCTAAGATCAGACCAGACCGAGGGTTGCAGCAGCACATGCTGGGCTCGGGCATGTGCTGGTGCCACATTTTTCTCCGTCGGGGCACCATCACCGGAGCATTGTCGGAGAACCTGACCGGCGGCTTTGGGGTTCCGGTGATCGGGGGGGCCGGGGGGTGTCCGCAGATGATGTGCGATGGGTACTGGTACTTGGCCCTTATATTGGCCCCCTATCCCACATCAAACCTCGAGAACTCACACCCCATTAAAGAGCATTTGAGATTTTACAGGTTTGCTGCCAGTAGCCATTAAAGTGTCTGAAATAGGGACACTTTTTTCAAATGGTCACAAAATCTTGTACACTTGGAGTTTTTAGCTGAATGTTTTTGTGCATGCCAACAAAAATACAAGGATCACGTCTACCAAGTTTGGGGCCAAAACTCCTAAAAAAATTTTAAAAAATCCCGAACCGCAAAAAGTTTTAAAAATCATGAAAAATAGAAAATGAGTCGTCCTACCATGAAACTTCACGTGAACACTTAAGGGACCATTGTATGAATTTAGAAGCCATAAAAATGGCATTGCCATGGAGAAATATGAAGATGTGCCTAAAGCCACCTACAACCCTATTGATCCATGGCTTGCGCATCCCGTCTCTCTGATCGACGTAGTGCCCGCCCACCCGACCGTCCGCTCGTTTCGTCAGTTAGCTTAGGCATACGGAGTTCATTCCCAGTCTAACATCAGACCAGACTGAGGGGGAGGCGTACTATCCCTGGCTTGCACATCTCGCCCCTCTAGCCGGCTGAACGCCCGCACGCTCGTTTCGTGGGTTAACTTAGGCATACGGAGTTCATTCCCAGTCTAAGATCGGACTAGACCGAGGGTTACGGCAGCACATGCTGGGCTTGGCCATGTGCTGGTGCTGCATTTTTCTTCGCCGGGGCACCATCGTCGGAGCATCATCGGAGAACCTGACTGGCGGTATTGGGGTTACAGCGATCGGGGGGGCCGGGGGGGTGTGCGCACATGATGTGCGATGGGTGCTGCTATTTGGCCCTTAGATTGGCCCCGTATCCCTCATTAAACCTTGAGAACTCACACCCCCTTAAAGAGCATTTGAAATTTTACAAGTTTGCTGCCAGTCGCAATTAAAGTGTCTGAAATGGGGACACTTTTTTCAAATGGTCTCAAAATCTTGAACACTTCGAGTTTTTAGCTGAATTTTTTTGGGCATGCCAACAAAAATACAAGGATCACGTCTACCAAGTTTGGGGCCAAAACTCATTCCAAAAAAATTTTAAAAAATCCCGAACCGCAAAAGGTTTCAAAAATCATGAAAAATAGAAAATGAGTCATCTTGCCATGAAACTTGACGTGAAGGCTTAAGGGACCATTGTATGAATTTACAAGCCATAAAAATGGCATTCACATTCAGAAATACGAAGATGTACCTAAACCCACCTACCACCCTATCGATCCACAGCTTGCGCATCCCGTCTTTCTGGCTGGCATAATGCCCGCCCGCCTGCCAAGCAGCTCGTTTCGTCGGTTGGCTTGGGCATACGGAGTTCATTTCCAGTCTCAGATCAGACTGGACAGAGGTTATGGTAGCAACATTAGCAGCACGCAGAGGGGGACCCGACCGATTCTCGGCTTATGCATCCCACCCCTCTGGCCGGCTAGCGCCCGCACGCTTGTTTCGTGGGTTGACTTAGGCATACGGAGTTCATTCCCAGTCTAAGATTGGACCAGACCAAGGGTTGCGATAGCACATCCTGGGCTTGGGCATGTGATGGTGCCACATTTTTCTTCACCAGGGCACCATCACTGGAGCATCGTCGGAGAACCTGACCGGCAGCATTGGGGTTCTGGTGATCGGGGGCCTGGGGGGTGTGCACACATGATGTGCGATGGGTGCTGGTACTTGGCCCTTATATTGGCCCCCTATCCCTCATCAAACCTCGAGAACTCACACCCCCTTAAAGAGCATTTGAGATTTTACAGGTTTGCTGCCAATAGCCATTAAGGTGTCTGAAATGGGGACCCTTTTTTCAAATGGTCACAAAATCATGTACACTTCGAGTTTTTAGCTGAAATGTTTTGTGCATGCCAGTAAAAATACAAGGATCACATATGCAAAGCTTGGGGTTAAAACACCTTCCGAGAAAATTTTAAAAAATCTCGAACCGTAAAAGGTTTTGAAAATCATGAAAAATAGAAAATGAGTCGTCTTGCCATGAAACTTCATGTGAAGGCTTAAGGGACCATTGTATGAATTTACAAGCCATAAAAATGGCATTGGCATGCAGAAATATGAAGGTGCGCCTAAACCCACATACCACCCTATCGATCCACGGCTTGTGCATCCCGTCCCTCTAGCTGGCGTAGTGCCGGCCCGCCCGCCCGCTCGTTTCATCGGTTGGCGTAGGTATACGGTGTTCATTCCCAGTCTAAGATCGAACCAGATTGAGGGTTTCAGCAGTAGGATCGCCAGCACGCAGAGGGGGACCCAACCGATCCCCGGCTTGCGCATCCCGCCCCTCCGGCCGACTGAGCGCCTGCACGCTCGTTTCGTGGGTTGACTTAGGCATACGAAGTTCATTCCCAGTCTAAGCATACAGAGTTCATTCCCAGTCTAAGATCGAACCGGACCAAGGGTTACGGCAGCACATGCTGGGCTCGGGCATGTGTTGGTGCCGTATTTTTCTTCATCGGGGCACCATCGTCGGAGCATCACCGGAGAACTTGACCGACGGCATTAGGGTTCCGACGATCGGGGGGGCCGGGGGGTGTGCGTACATGGTGTACGATGGGTGCTGGTACTTGGCCCTTATATTGGCCCCTTATCCCTCGTCAAACCTCGAGAACTCACACCCCCTTAAAGAGCATTTTTGAGATTTTACAGGTTTGCTGCCAGTAGCAATGAAAGTGTCTGAAATGGGGACACTTTTTTCAAATGGTCACAAAATCTTGTACACTTTGAGTTTTTAGCTGAATTTTTTTGTGCATGCCAAAAAAAATACAAGGATCACGTCTACCAAGTTTGGGCCCAAAACTCCTTCGAAAAAATTATAAAAAATCCCGAACCGCAAAAAGTTTCAAAAATCATGAAAAATAGAAAACGAGTCATCTTGCCATGAAACTTCACGTGAAGGCTTAAGGGACCATTGTATGAATTTACAAGCCATAAAAATGGCATTGGCGTGCAGAAATATGAAGATGTGCCTAAACCCACCTACCATCCTATCGATCCACAGCTTACGCATCCCGTCTCTCTGACCGGCGTAGTACCCGCCTGCCCGTCTGCTCGCCCGCTCGTTTCGTCGGTTGGCTTAGGCATACGGAGTTCATTCCCAGTCTAAGATTGGACCAAACCAAGGGTTGTGGAAGCAGGATCGGCAGCACACAGAAGGGGACCCGACTGATCCCCTGCTTGCGCATCCTACCCCTCTGGCCGGTTGAGCGCCCACACACTCGTTTCGTGGGTTGACTTAGGCATACGGAGTTCATTCATAGTCTAAGCACACGAAGTTCATTCCCAGTCTAAGATCGGACCAAACCGAGGGTTGTGGCAGCACATGCTGGGCTCAGGCATGTGCTGGTGCCGCATTTTTCTTCGATGGGGCACCATCGCCAAAGCATCGTCGGAGAACCTGACCGGCGGCATTGGGGTTCCCATGATCGGGCGGGGCCGGGGGGTGTGCGCACAAGATGTGCGATGGGTGCTGGTACTTGGCCCTTATATTGGCCCCCTATCCCTCATCAAACCTTGAGAACTCACTCCCCCTTAAAGAGCATTTGAGATTTTACAGGTTTGCTGCCAGTAGCAATTAAAGTGTCTGAAATGAGGACACTTTTTTCAAATGGTCACAAAATCTTGTACACTTCGACTTGTTAGCTGAAATTTTTTATGCATGCCAAAAAAATTACAAGGATCACGTCTACCAAGTTTGGGGCCAAGACTACATGCGAAAAAATTTTAAAAAATCCCGAACCGCTGTATGAATTTTAAAAAATCCCTAACCGCATTTTAAAAAATTACAAGGATCATGTCTTGCCTTGAAACTTCACGTGAAGGCTTAAGGGACCATTGTATGAATTTACAAGCCATAAAAATGGCATTGGCACGTAGAAATATGAAGATGTGCCTAAACCCACCTACCACCCTATCGATCCACGGCTTACGCATCCCGTCTCTCTAGTCGACGTATGACCCACCCCTCCGCCCATCCACTCGTTTCGTCTGTTGGCTTAGGCATACGGAGTTCCTTCCCAGTCTAAGATCGGACCGGACTGAGGGTTACGGCAGTAGGATCGACAGCACACAGAAAGGGATCCGGTTGATCACCGACTTGCGCATCCTGCCCCTCTGGCCGGCTGAACGCCCGCACGCTTGTTTCGTGGGTTGACTTAGGCATACGGAGTTCATTCCCAGTTTAAGCATACGAAGTTCATTCCCAGTCTACGATTAGATCGGACCAAGGGTTACGGCAGCACATACTGGGCTCGGGCATTTGCTGGTGTCGCATTTTTCTTCGTCGGGGCACCATCGCCGGAGCATAATCAGAGAACCTAACCGACGACAATAGGTTTTCGATGATCGGGGGGGCCGGGGGGCGGGGTGTGCGCATATGATGTGCGATGGGTGCTGGTACTTGGCCCTTATATTGGCCCCCTATCCCTCATCAAACCTCAAGAACTCACACCCCCTTAAAGAGCATTTTAGATTTTACAGGTTTGATGCCAGTAGCCATTAAAGTGTCTGAAATGGGGACACTTTTTTCAAATGGTCACAAAATCTTGTACACTTCGAGTTTTTAGCTGACCTTTTTTGTGCATGCCAACAAAATTACAAGTATCACGTTTACCAAGTTTGGGGCCAAAACTCTTTTTGAAAAAATTTTCCAAAATCTCGATCCGCAAAAAGTTTGGAAAATCGTGAAAAATAGAAAACGAGTCGTCTTGACACGAAACTTCACGCGAAGGCTTAAGGGACCATTGTATGAATTGACAAGCCATAAAAATGGCATTGGCAAGTAGAAGTATGAAGATGTGCCTAAACCCGCCTCCAACCCTATCGATCCACGGCTTGCACATCCCGTCTCTCTGGCTGGCGTAGTGCCCGCCCGCCCGCCAGCTTGCTCATTTTGTCGGTTGGCTTGGGCATACAGAGTTCATTCCCAGTCTAAGATCAGACCGAACTGAGGGTTGCAGCAGGAGGATTGGCAGCATGCAGAGGGGGTCCCGGCCGATCCCCGACTTGCGCATCCCGCCCCTCTGGCCGGCTGAGCGTCCGTACGCTCGTTTCATCGGTTGACTTAGGCATACAGATTTCATTCCCAGTCTAAGCATGCGGAGTTCATTCCCAGTCTAAGATTGGACTGGACCGAGGGTTGCGACAGCACATGCTAGGCTCAGGCATTTGCTGCTGCTACATTTTTCTTCGTCGGGGCACCATCGCCAGAGCATCGTCGGAGAACCTGACCGGCGGCATTGGGGTTCCAGCGATCGGGGGGGCCGGGGGGTGTGCGCACATGATGTGCGATGGGTGCTGGTACTTGGCCCTTATATTGGCCCCCTATCCCTCATCAAACCTCCAGAACTCACACCCCCTTAAAGAGCATTTGAGATTTTACAGGTTTGCTGTCAGTAGCCATTAAAGTGTCTGAAATGGGGACACTTTTTCAAATGGTCACAAAATCTTGTACACTCTGTGTTTTTAGCTGAATTTTTTTGTGCATGCCAACAAAAATATAAGGATCACGTCTACCAAGTTTGGGGCTAAAAATCCTTCTGAAAAAATTTTAAAAAATCTCGAATCGCAAAAAATTTTGAAAATCATGAAAAATAGAAAATGAGTCGTCTTGCCATGAAACTTCACGGGAAGGCTTAAGGGACAATTGTATGAATTTACAAGCCATAAAAATGGCATTGGCAGGTAGAAATATGAAGATGTGCCTAAACCCACCTACCACCCTATCGATCCACGGCTTGGGCATCCCGTTTCTCTGGCCGACCGAGCGCCCGCACGCTCGTTTTATGGGTTGACTTAGGCATACGGAGTTCATTCCCAATCTAAGCATACGGAGTTCACTCCTAGTCTAAGATCAGACCGGACCAAGGGTTGTGGCATCACATGCTTGGCTCGGGCATGTGCTGGTGCCGCATTTTTCTTCATGGGGCACCATCATCGGAGAACTTGACCGGCGGCATTGGGGTTCCGGTGATCGGGGGGCGGGGGGGGAGGGTGTGCGCACATGATGTGCGATGGGTGCTGGTATGTGGCCCTTATATTGACCCCCTATCCCTCATCAAACCTCGAGAGCTCATACCCCCTTAAAGAGCATTTGAGATTTTACAGGTTTGCTGCCAGTAGCCATTAAAGTGTCTAAATTGGGGACACTTTTTTCAAATGGTCACAAAATGTTGTACAGTCTGAATTTTTAGCTGAATTGTTTTGTGCATGCCAACAAAAATACAGGGATGACGTCTACCAAGTTTGGGGAAAAAACTCCTTCCGAAAAAATTTTAAAAAATCTCGAACCGTAAAAGGTTTCAAAAATCTTGAAAAATAGAAAACGAGTCGTCTTGCCATGAAACTTAACGTGAAGGCTTAAGGGACCATTGTATGAATTTACAAGCTATAAAAATATCATTGGCACGTAGAAATATGAAGATGTGCCTAAACCCACCTACCACCCTATCGATCCACGGCTTGCGCATCCCGTTTCTCTGGCCGACGTAGTGCCCGCCCGCTCATTTTATCGGTTGGCTTAGGCATACAGAGTTCATTCCCAGTCTAAGATCGGACTGGACTGAGGGTTGTGGCAGCAGGATCGGCAGCACGCAGAGGGGGACCCGACCGATCCCCGGCTTATGCATCCCGCCCCTCTGGCCGGCTGAGCGCCCGCACGCTTGTTTCGTGGGTTGACTTAGGCGTACAGAGTTCATTCCTAGTCTAAGCATACTGAGTTCATTCCCAGTCTAAGATCGGATCAGATCGAGGGTTGTGGCAGCACATGCTGGGCTTGGGCATGTGCTGGTGCCGCATTTTTCTTCACCAGATCATCATCGGAGAACCTGACCGACGGCATTGGGGTTCCGGTGATCAGGGGGCCGGGGGTGGTGTGCGCACATGATGTGCGATGGGTGCTGGTACTTGGCCCTTATATTGGCCCCCTATCCCTCATCAAACCTCGAGAACTCACACCCCCTTAAAAAGCATTTGAGATTTTACAGGTTTCTTGCCAGTAGCCATTAAAGTGTCTAAAATGGGGACACTTTTTTCAAACGGTCACAAAATCTTGTACACTTCGAGTTTTTAGCTGAATTTTTTTGTGCGTGCCAAAAAAATACAAGGATCATGTCTAGCAAGTTTGGGGCCAAAACTCCTTCCGAAAAAATTTTAAAAAATCCCGAACTATAAAAAGTTTCAAAAATTATGAAAAATAGAAAACGAGTCGTCTTGCCATGAAACTTCACGTGAAGGCTTAAGGGACCATTGTATGAATTTACAAGCCATAAAAATGGCATTGGCACACAGAAATATGAAGATGTGCCTAAACCCACCTATGACCCTATCGATCCACGGCTTACGCATCCCGTCTCTCTAGCCGACGTAGTGCCCGCCCGCCCGCTCGTTTCGTCGGTTGGCTTAGGCATATGGAGTTCATTCCTAGTTGAGGATCAGACCGGGCTGAGGGTTGTGGTAGTAGGATCGACAGAACGCAGAGACGAACCCCGCCGATCCCCGGCTCGTGCATCCCGCCCCTTTGGTCGGCTGAGCGCCTGCACGCTCGTTTTGTGTGTTGACTTAGGCATACGGAGTTCATTCCCAATCTAAGCATACAGAGTTCATTCCCAGTCTAAGATCGGACCGGACCGAGGGTTGCGGCAGCATAAGTTGGGCCCGGGCATGTGCTGGTACCATATTTTTCTTCGTCAGGGCACCATCGTCGGATCATCGTCGGAGAACCTGACTGACGGCATTGGGGTTCCGGTGATCGGGGGGGTCGGGGGGGGTGCGCGCACATGATGTGTGATTGGTGCTGGTACTTGGCCTTTATATTGGCCCCCTATCCCATCAAACCTTGAGAACTCACACCCCCTTAAAAAGCATTTGAGATTTTACAGGTTTGTTGCCAGTAGCCTTTAAAGTGTCTGAAAATGGGGACACTTTTTTTGAAATGGTCGCAAAATCTTGTAGACTTTGAGATTTTAGCTGAATTTTTATTTGCATGCCAACAAAAATACAAGGATCACATCTCTCATGTTTGGGACCAAAACTCCTTCCGAAAAAATTTAAAAAAATCCCAAACCGTAAAAAGTTTTAAAAATCATGAAAAATAGAAAACGAGTCGTCTTGCCATGAAACTTCACGTGAAGGCCTAAGGGACCATTGTATGAATTTACAAGCCATAAAAATGGCATTGGCATGCATAAATATGATGATGTGCCTAAACCAACCTACCACCCTATCGATCAACGGCTTGCGCATCCCGTCTCTCTGGCCGGCGTAGTGCCCGCCTGCCCGCCCGCTCGTTTCGTCGGTTGGCTTTGGCATATGGAGTTCATTCCCAGTCAAGGATCAGACCGGGCTGAGGGTTGTTGTAGTAGGATCAACAGCACGCAGAGACAGACCTAACCGATCCTCGGCTCGCGCATCCCGCCCCTCTGGCCGGCTGAGCGCCCGCACGCTCGTTTCATGGGTTGACTTAGGCATACGGAGTTCATTCCCAATCTAAGCATGCAGAGTTCACTCCTAGTCTAAGATCGGACCAGACCGAGGGTTGCGGCAACACATGCTATTGTCGGGCATGTGTTGGTGCAGCATTTTTCTTCGTCGGGGCACCATCGTCGGAGAACCTGACCGACGGTATTGGGGTTCCAACGATCGGGGGGGCCGGGGGGGTGTGCGCACATGATGTGCCATGGGTGCTAGAACTTGGCCCTTATATTGGCCCCCTATCCCTCATCAAACCTCGAGAACTCACACCCCCTTAAAGAGCATTTGTGATTTTACAGGTTTGCTGCCTGTAGCCATTAAAGTGTCCGAAATGGGGACACTCTTTTTAAATGGTCACAAAATCTTTACACTTCGAGTTTTTAACTGAATTTTTTTGTGCATGCCAACAAAAATACATGGATCACGTCTACCAAGTTTGGCACCAAAAATCATTCTGAAAAAATTTTAAAAAAATCCCGAACAGCAAAAAGTTTCAAAAATCATGAAAAATAGAAAACGAGTCGTCTTGCCATGAAACTTCACGTGAAGGCTTAAGGGACCATTGTATGATTTTACAAGCCATAAAAATGGCATTGGCACATAGAAATATAAAGATGTGCCTAAACGCACCTACCACCCTATCGATCCACGGCTTGCGCACCCCGTCTCTCTGGCCGGCGTAGTGCCCGCCCACCAGTCTGCCCGTTCGTTTTGTCGGTCGGCTTAGGCATACGGAGTTCATTCCCAGTCTAAGATTGGATCGGATCAAGGGTTGCAGCAGTAGGATCGGCAGCACGTAGAGGGGGACTCGGTCGATCCCCAGCTTGCGTATCCTGCCCCTCTTGCCGGCTGAGCCCCCGCACGCTCGTTTCGTGGGTTAACTTAGGCATACAGAGTTCATTCCCAGTCTAAGCGTACGGAGTTCATTCCCAGTCTAGGATCGGACCGGACCAAGGGTTACGGCAGCACATGCTAGGCCTGAGCATGTGCTGGTGCCGCATTTCTCTTAGTCGGGGCACCATCTCCCGAGCATCATCAGAGAACCTGACCGGTGGCATTGGGGTTCCGAGGATCGAGGAGGCCGAGGGGGTGTGCGTACATGATGTGCGATGGGTGCTGGTATTTGGCCCTTATATTGGCCCCCTATCCCTCATCGAACCTCGAGAACTCACACCCCCTTAAAGAGGATTTGAAATTTTACAGGTTTGCTGCCAGTAGCCATTAAAGTGTCTGAAATGGGGACACTTGTTTCAAATGGTCACAAAATCTTGTACACTTCAAGTTTTTAGCTGAATTTTTTTTGCGTGGCAACAAAAATAAAAGGATCACATCTACCAAGTTTGGGGCAAAAAATCCTTCCAAAAAAATTTTAAAAAATCCCAAACCTTAAAAAGTTTTCAAAATCGTGAAAAATAGAAAACAAGTTGTCTTGCCATGAAACTTCACGTGAAGGCTTAAGGGACCATTGTATGAATTTACAAGCCATAAAAATGGCATTGGCACACAGAAATAAGAAGATGTGCCTAAACCCACCTACCACCCTATCGATCCACGGCTTGCGCATCCCGTCTCTTTGGCTGGCATAGTGCCCACTCGCCCGCCCACTCGTTCGTTTCATCGGTTCGCTTAGGCATACGGAGTTCATTCCCAGTCTAAGATCAGACCAGACTGATGGTTGCAGTAGCAGGATCAACAGAGCGCAGACGGGGATCTGGCCAATCCTTGACTTGCACATCCCGCCCCTCTGTCTAGCTGAGCGCGCGTACGCTCGTTTCGTGGGTTGACTTAGGCATACAGAGTTCTTTCTCAGTCTAAGCATACGGAGTTCATTCCCAGTCTAAGATCAGACCAGAATGAGGGTAACGGCAGCACAAGCTGGGCTCGGGCATGTGCTGGTGCCGCATTTTTCTTCATCGGGGCACCATCGCCGGAGCATCGCCAGAGCATCGCCGGAGAACATGACCGACGGCATTGGGGTTCCGACGATCGGGGTGGCCGGGGGGTGTGCGCACATGATGTACGATGGGTTCGGGTACTTGGCCTTTATATTGGCCCCCTATCCCTCATCAAACCTTGAGAACTCACACCCCCTTAAAGAGCATTTGAGATTTTACAGGTTTGCTGCCAGTAGCCATTAAAGTGTCTCAAATGGGGACACTTTTTTCAAATGATCACAAAATCTTGTACACTTCGAGTTTTTAGCTGAATTTTTTTATGCATGCCGAAAAAAATGCAAGGATCATGTCTACCAAGTTTGGGGTCAAAACTCCTTCCAAAAAAATTTTAAAAAATCCCAAACCGTAAAAAGTTTTGAAAATCGTGAAAAATAGAAAACGAGTCGTCTTGCCATGAAACTTCACGTGAAGGCTTAAGGGACCATTGTATGAATTTACAAGCCATAAAAATGGCATTGGCATGCAGAAATAAGAAGATATGCCTAAACCCACCTACCACCCTATCGATCCACGACTTGCACATCCCGTGTCTCTGGCCGGCATAGTGCTCGCCCGCCCGCCCGTCCGCTCATTTTGTCATTTAGCTTAGGCATACAGAGTTTATTCCTAGTCTAAGATCAAACTGGACCGAGGGTTGTGGTAGCAGGATCGACAGCACGCAGAGGGGGGCCCGGCCGATCCACGGGATGCACGCTCGTTTCATGGGTTGACTTAGGCATACTGAGTTCATTCCTAGTCTAAGTATACGGAGTTCATTCCCAGTCTAAGATTGGACCGGACCGAGGGTTGCAAAAGCACATGCTGGGCTCGGGCATGTGCTGGTGCTAGATTTTTCTTCGTCGGAGCATCACCGAAAAACCTGACTGGGGGCATTGGGGTTCCGACGATCGGGGGGCCGGGGGGGTGTGCGCACATGATGTGCGATAGGTGCTGTTACTTGGCCCTTATTTGGTCCCCTATCCCTCATCAAACCATGAGAAATCACACCCCCTTAAAGAGCATTTGAGATTTTACAGGTTTGCTGCCAGTAGCCATTAAAGTGTCTGGAATGGGGACACTTTTTTCAAATGGTCACAAAATCTTGTACACTTCGAGTTTTTGGTTGAATTTTTTTGTGCATACGAAAAAAATTACAAGGATCACGTGTACCATGTTTGGGGTCAAAATTCCTTCCAAAAAAATTTTAAAAGATCCCGAATAGTAAAAAGTTTCAAAAATCGTGAAAAATAAAAAATGAGTCGTCTTGCCATGAAACTTCACATGAAGGCTTAAGGGACCATTGTATGAATTTACAAGAGATAAAAATGGCATTGGCACCCAAAAATATGAAGATGTGCCTAAACCCACCTACCACCCTATCGATCCACGGGTTGCGCATTCTGTTTCTTTGGCCGGCGTAGTGCCTGCCTGCCCGCCCACCCGCTCGTTTCGTCGGTTGGTTTAGGCATACGGAGTTCATTCCCAGTCTAAGATCAGACTGGACCAAGGGTTACGGCAACAGGATTGGCAGCATGCAGAGGGGGACCCGATCGATCCCCGACCTGCGCGTCTCGCCCCTCTATCCAGCTACGCACCCGCACGCTTCTTTTATGAATTGACTTAGGCATACAGAGCTCATTCCCAGTCTAAGCATACAGAGTTCATTCCCAGTCTAAGATCGGATCGGATCGAGGGTTACGGTAGCACATGTTGGGCTCGGGCATGTGTTGGTGCCGCATTTTTCTTCGTCGGGGCACCATCGTTGGAGCATCGCCGGAGAACCTGACCGGTGGTACTGGGGTTCCGACGATCGGGGGGGCCAGAGGGGGGTGTGTGCACATGATGTGAAATGGGTGTGGGTACTAGGCCCTTATATTGGCCCCCTATCCCTCATCAAACCTCGAGAACTCACACCCCCTTAAAGAGCATCTGAGATTTTACAGGTTCGCTGCCAGTAGCCATTAAAGTGTCTGAAATTGGGACACTTTTTTCAAATGGTCATAAAATCTTGTACACTTCGAGTTTTTAGGTGAATTTTTTTATGCATGCCAACAAAAATACATGGATCACATCTACCAAGTTTGGGGCAAAACTCCTTCCAAAAAAATTTTAAAAAATCTCAAACCGCAAAAGGTTTTGAAAATCGTGAAAAATAGAAAACGAGTCGTCTTGCATGAAACTTCACGTAAAGGCTTAAGGGACCATTGTATGAATTTACAAGCCATAAAAATGGCATTGGCATGCAGAAATATGAAGATGTGCGTAAACCCACATACCACCCTATTGATCCACGGCTTGCACATCCCGTCTCTCTGGCCGGCGTAGTGCCTGCCTGCCCACCCGATCGATACCCGACTTGCGCATCCCGCACCTCTGGCCGACTGAGCACCCGCACGCTCGTTTTGTGGGTTGACTTAGGCATACGGAGTTCATTTCTAGTCTAAGCATACGAAGTTCATTCCCAGTCTAAGATCGAATCGAACCGAGGGTTACGGTAGCAGGATCAGTAGCACACAGAGGGGGACTCGGTCAATCCTTGGATTACGCATCCCGCCCCTCTGGCTGGTTGAGCGCCCGTATGCTCATTTCGTGGGTTGACTTAGGCATACGGAGTTCATTCCCAGTCTAAGCATACGGAGTTCATTCCAGTCTAAGATCGGACTGGACCGAAGGTTGCGATAGCACATGCTGGGCTTGGGCATGTGCTGGTACCGCATTTTTCTTCGTCGTGGTACCATCACCGGAGCATCATCGGAGAACCTAACCGGCGGCATTGGGGTTCCGATGATCGGGGGGGCCGGGGGGGTGTACGCACATGATGTACGATGGGTGCTGGTACTTCACCCTTATATTGGCCCCCTATCCCTCATCAAACCTCTAGAACTCACACCCCCTTAAAGAGAATTTGAGATTTTATAGGTTTGCTACCAGTAGCCATTAAAGTGTCTGAAATGGGGACACTTTTTCAAATGGTCACAATCTTCTACACATCGACTTTTTAGCTGAATTTTTTTATGCATGCCAACAAAAATACAAGGATCACGTCTGTCAAGTTTGGGGCCAAAACTCCTTCCAAAAAAATTTTAAAAAATCCTGAACCGCAAAAAGTTTTGAAGATCATGAAAAAGAGAAAACGAGTCGTCTTGCCATGAAACTTCACGTGAAGGCTTAAGGGACCATTGTATGAATTTACAAGCCATAAAAATGGCATTGGCATGCAGAAATATGAAGATGTGCTTAAACCCACCTACCACCCTATCGGTCAATGGCTTGCGCATCCCGTCTCTCTGGTCGGTGAAGTTCCCGCCCGACCGCCTGCCTGCTCGTTTCATCGGTTAGCTTAGGCATACTGAGTTCATTCGTAGTCTAAGATCAGACTAGACCAAGGGTTGCGGCAACAGCATCGGTAGCACGCAGAGAAAGACCCAGCTGATCCCTGGCTTGCGCATCCCACCCCTCTGGCCGACTGAGCGCCCGCACGTTCGTTTCAGGGGTTGACTTAGGTATACGAAGTTCATTCCCAGTCTAAGCATAGAGAGTTCATTCCGAGTCTAAGATTGGATCAGACTGAAGGTTGCGGCAGCACATGCTGGGCTCGATCATGTGCTGGTGTCACATTTTTCTTCATCGGGGCACCATCACCGGAGCATCATCGGAGAACCTGACCGACGGGATTGGGGTTTTGACGATCGAGGGGGCCGGGGGGGTGTGCGCCCATGATGTGTGAAGGGTGCTGGTACTTGGCCCTTATATTGGCCCCCTATCCCTCATCAAACCTCGAGAACTCACACCCCCTTAAAGAGCATTTGAGATTTTACAGGTTTGCTGCCAGTAGCCATTAAAGTGTCTGAAATGGGGACACTTTTTTCAAATGGTCACAAAATCATATACACTTCGAGTTTTTACCTGATTTTTTTTGTGCATGCCAACAAAAATACAAGGATCACGTCTACCAAGTTTGGGGCCAAAACTCCTTCCAAAAAAATTTTAAAAAATCCCGAACCGTAAAAAGTTTTGAAAATCATGAAAAAGAGAAAACGAGTCGTCTTGCCATGAAACTTCACGTGAAGGCTTAAGGGACCATTGTATGAATTCACAAGCCATAAAAATGGCATTGGCATGTAGAAATATGAAGATGTGCCTAAACCCACCTACCACCCTATCGATCCACGGATTGTGCGTCCCATCTCTCTGGCCGACGTAGTGCCCGTCGCCCGTCCGCCCGCTCATTTCGTCGGTTGGCTTAGGCATACGGAGTTCATTCCCAGTCTAAGATCGGACCAGACCAAGGATTGCGGCAACAACATCGGTAGCATGCAGAAAATGACCCAGCTGATCCCTGGCTTGTGCATCCCGCCCCTTTGGCCGACTGAGCACCCGCACGCTCGTTTCGTGGGTTGACTTAGGCATACGGAGTTCATTCCCAGTCTAAGCATAGAGAGTTCATTCCGAATCTAAGACCAGATCGGACCGAACGTTGCGGTAGCACATGCAGGGCTCGGTCATGTGCTGGTGTCCCATTTTTCTTCGTCGGGGCACCATCGTCGGAGCATCGTCGGAGAACCTGACCGGCGGGATTGGGATTTTAACGATCGAGGGGGCCGGGGGGTGTGCGCCCACGATGTGTGAAGGGTGCGGGTACTTGGCCCTTATATTGGCCCCCTATCCCTCATCAAACCTTGAGAACTCACACCCCCTTAAAGAGCATTTGAGATTTTACAGTTTTACTGGCAGTAGCCACTAAAGTGTCTGAAATGGGGACACTTTTTTCAAATGGTCACAAAATCATATACACTTTGAGTTTTTACCTGATTTTTTTTGTGCATGCCAACAAAAAAACAAGGATCACGTCTACCAAGTTTGGGGCCAAAACTCCTTCCTAAAAAATTTTAAAAAAATCTTGAACGCAAAAACTTTCAAAAATCATGAAAAATAGAAAACGAGTCGTCTTGCCATGAAACTTCACGTGAAGGCTTAAGGGACCATTGTATGGATTTACAAGGCATAAAAATGGCATTGGCACACAAAAATATGAAGATGTGCCTAAACCAACCTACCACCCTATCGATCCATGGTTGCACATCCCATCTCTCTGGCCGATGTAGTGCCCGGCTAGCTCGTCCCGCCCCTCTGGCTGACTGAGCGCCCACACGCTCGTTTCGTGGGTTGACTTAGGCATACGGAGTTCATTCCCAGTCCAAGCATATGGAGTTCATTCCCAGTCTAAGATCGAATCGAACCGAGGGTTGCGGCAGTACATGCTGGGCTCGAACATGTGCTAGTGTCGCATTTTTCTTCGTTGGGGCACCATCGTCGGAGCATTGTCGGAGAACCTAACCGGCGGCATTGGGGTTCCAACGATCAGGGGGGTCGGGGCGGGGTGTATGCACAAGATGTGCGATGGGTGCTGGTACTTGGCCCTTATATTGGCCCCCTATCCCTCATCAACCCTCGAGAAGTCACACCCCCTTAAAGAGCATTTGAGATTTTATAGGTTTGCTGCCAGTAGCCATTAAAGTGTCTGAAATGGGGACACTTTTTTCAAATTGTCACAAAATCTTGTACACTTCGAGTTTTTAGCTGAATGTTTTTATGCATGCAAACAAAAATACAAGGATCACGTCTACCAAGTTTGGGGCCAAAACTCCATCCGAAAAAATGTTAAAAAGTCCCGAACCATAAAAAGTTTTAAAAATCATGAAAAATAGAAAACGAGTCGTCTTGCCATGAAACTTCACGTGAAGGCTTAAGGGACCATTGTATGAATTAACAAGCCATAAAAATGGCATTGGCATGCAAAAATATGAAGATGTGCCTAAACCCACCTGCCACCCTATCGATCCACGGCTTGCGCATCCCGTCTCTCTGGCTGGCGTAGTGCCCGCCCGCCCGCCCGTCGCCCGCTTGTTTCATCGGTTGGCTTAGGCATACGGAGTTCATTCCCAATATAAGATCAGACCGGATCGAGGGTTGCGGTAGCAGGATCTGTAGCACACAGAGAAGGACCCAGCCAATCCCTGGCTTGCGCATCCCACCCCTCTGGCTGGCTGAGCGCCCGCACGCTCATTTCATGGGTTGACTTAGGATACGGAGTTCATTCCCAGTCGAAGCATATGGAGTTCATTCCCAGTCGAAGCATATGATCGAACCGAACTGAGGGTTGCGGCAGCACATGCTGGGCTCTGGCATGTGCTGGTGCCGCATTTTTCTTCACCGAGGCACCATCGTCGGAGAACCTGACCGGCGGCATTGGTGTTCCGACGATCGGGGGGCCGGGCGGTGTGTGCACATGATGTGTGATGGTTGCTGGTACTTGGCCCTTATATTGGCCCCCTATCCCTCATCAAACCTCAAGAACTCACACCCTCTTAAAGACCATTTGAGATTTTACAGGTTTGCTACCAGTAGCCATTAAAGTGTCTGAAATGGGGAAACTTTTTTCAAATGGTCACAAAATCTTGGACACTTTGAGTTTTTAGCTGATTTTTTTTGTGCAAGCCAACAAAAATACAAGGATCACGTCTACCAAGTTTGGGTCCAAAAATCCTTCCAAAAAAATTTTAAAAAATCTCGAACCGTAAAAAGTTTTGAAAATCATGAAAAAGAGAAAACGAGTCGTCTTGCCGTGAAATTTCACATGAAGGCTTAAGGGACCATTGTATGATTTTACAAGCCATAAAAATGGCATTGGCATGCAGAGATATGAAGATGTGCCTAAACCCACCTACCACCCTATCGATCCACGGCTTGCGCATCCCGTCTCTTTGGCCGGCATAGCGCCCGCCCGCCCATCCATTCGTTTCGTCGGTTGGCTTAGGCATAGGGAGTTCATTCCCAGTCTAAGATTGGACTGGACCGGGGGTTGCGATAGCAACATCGACAGCACGCAGAGGGGGACCAGCCGATCCTCGGCTTGCGTATCCCACCTCTTTGGCCGACTGAGCGCTCGCAAGCTCATTTCGTGGGTTGACTTAGGCATACGGAGTTCATTCCCAGTCTAAGATCGGACCAGACCGAGGGTTGCGGCTGCACATGCTGGGCTAGGGCATGTGCTGGTGCCGTATTTTTCTTCGTCGGGGCACCATCATCGGAGCATCATCGGAGAACCTGACCGGCAGCATTGGGGTTCCGACAATCGGGGGGCCGGGGGGTGTGCGCACATGATGTGCAATGGGTGCTGGTACTTGGCCCTTGTATTGGCCCCTTATCCCTCATCAAACCTTAAGAACTCACACCCCGTTAAAGAGCATTTGAGATTTTACAAGATTGTTGCCAGTAGCCATTAAAGTGTCTGAAATGACGACACTTTTTTCAAATGGTCACATAATCTTGTACACTTCGAGTTTGTAGTTGAAGTTTTTTGAGCATGCCAAAAAAAATAGAAGGGTCATGTCTACCAAGTTTGGGGCTAAAAATCCTTCCAAAAAAATTTTAAAAAATCTCGAACCGCAAAAAGTTTCCAAAATCATGAAAAATAGAAAACGAGTAGTCTTGCCATGAAACTTCACGTGAAGGCTTAAGGGACCATTGTATGAATTTACAAGCCATAAAAATGGCATTGGCACGAAGAAATATGAAGATATGCCTAAACCCACCTACCACCCTATCGATCCACGGCTTGCGCATCCCGTCTCTCTAGCTGGCGTAGTGCCCGCCCGCCCGCCCGCCCGCCCGCTCGTTTCATCGGTTGGCTTTGGCATACGGAGTTCATTCCCAGTCTAAGATCGGACCAGACTGAGGGTTGCGATAGCAAGATCAGCAGCATGCAGAGGGGGACCAACCGATCCCCGGCTTGTGCATCCTGCCCCTCTGGCTGGCTGAGCGCCTGCACGCTCATTTTCTGGGTTGACATAGGCATACGGAGTTCATTCCCAGTCTAAGCATATGGAGTTCATTACCAATCTAAGATCGGACCGGACCGAGCATTGCGGTAGCACATCCTGGGCTCGGGCATGTGCTAGAGTCACATTTTTCTTCATCGGGGCACCATCGCCGGAGCATCGCCGGAGAACCTGACCAGCGGCATTGGGGTTCCGACGATCGGGGGGGCCGGGGGGTGTGTGCACATGATGTGCGATGGGTGCTGGTACTTGGCCCTTATATTGGCCCCCTATCCCTCATCAAACCTCGAGAACTCACACCCCTTTAAAGAGCATTTGAGATTTTACAGGATTGCTGCCAGTAGCTATTAAAGTGTCTAAAATGGCGACACTTTTTTCAAATGGTCACAAAATCTTGTACACTTTGACTTTTTAGTTGAATTTTTTTGAGCATGCCAAAAAAAATAGAAGGATCATGTCTACCTAGTTTGGGGCCAAAACTCCTTCGAAAAAAATTTTAAAAAATCTCGTACCGTAAAAAGTTTCCAAAATCGTGAAAAATAGAAAACGAGTAGTCTTGCCATGAAACTTCACGTGAAGACTTAAGGGACCATTGTATGAATTTACAAGCCATAAAAATGGCATTGGAACATAGAAATATGAAGATGTACCTAAACCCACCGACCACCCTATCGATCCATGGCTTGCGCATCCCGTCTCTCTGGCCGGTGTAGTGCCCGCCCAGCCGCCCGCCCGCTCGTTTCGTCGGTTGGCTTAGGCATACGGAGTTCATTCCCAGTCTAAGATCAAACCAGACCAAGGGTTACGATAGCAAGATCGGCAGCACGCAGAGGGGGACCAGCTGATCCCCGGCTTGCGCATCCCGCCCCTCTGGCCGGCTGATTGCCCGCAAGCTTGTTTTGTGGGTTGACTTAGGCATATGGAGTTCATTCCCAGTCTAAGCATACAGAGTTCATTCCCAATCTAAGATCGGGCCAGACCGAGGGTTACGGTAGCACATGCTGGGCTCGAGCATGTGCTGGTGTCACATTTTTCTTCATCGATGCACCATCGTCGGAGCATCGCCGGAGAACCTGACCGGCGGCATTGGTGTTCCGACGATCGGGGGGGCCGGGGGGGTGTGCGCACATGATGTGCAATGGGTGCTGGTAATTGGTCCTTATATTGGCCCCCTATCCCTCATCAAACCTCGAGAACTCACACCCCCTTAAAGACCATTTGAGATTTTACAGGTTTGCTGCCAGTAGCCATTAAAGTGTCTAAAATGGGGACACTTTTTTCAAATGGACACAAAATCTTGTACACTTCGAGTTTTTAGCTGAATTTTCTTGTGCATGCCAATAAAAATACAAGGATCACGTCTACCAAGTTTGGGGCCAAAACTTCTTCCCAAAAAATTTTAAAAAATCCCGAACTACAAAAAGTTTTGAAAATCGTGAAAAATAGAAAACGAGTAGTCTAGCCATGAAACTTCACGTGAAGGCTGAACGGACCATTGAATGAATTTACAAGCCATAAAAATGGCATTGGCATGTAGAAATATGAAGATGTGCCTAAACCCACCTACCACCCTATCGATCTACGGCTTGCGCATCCCGTCTCTCTCACCGACGTAGTGCCCGCCCGCCCACCCGCTCGTTTCGTCGGTTGGCTTGGGCATACGGAGTTCATTCCCTGTCTGAGATCAGGCCAGACTGAGGGTTGTGGTAGTAAGATCGGCAGCACACAGAGGGGGACCCGGCCGATCCCCGACTTGCGCATCCCGACCCTCTGGCCGACTGAGCGCCCGCACGCTCGTTTCATGGGTTGACTTAGGCATACGGAGTTCATTCCCATTCTAAGCATACGGAGGTCAATCCTAGTCTAAGATCAGATTGGACCGAGGGTTGCGGCAGCACATGCTGGGCTCTGGCATGTGCTGGTGCCGCATTTTTCTTCACCGGGGCACCACCGCCGGAGCATCGCTGGAGAACCTGACCGGTGGCATTGGGGTTCCAACAATCGGGGGGGGTGTGCGCACATGATGTGCGATGGGTGCTGGTACTTGGCCCTTATATTGGCCCCCTATCCCTCATCAAACCTCGAGAACTCACACCCCCTTAAAAAGCATTTGAGATTTTACAGGTTTGCTGCCAGTAGCCATTAAAGTGTCTGAAATGGGGACACTTTATTCAAATGGACACAAAATCTTATACACTTCAATTTTTTCGCTGAATTTTTTTGTGCAAGCCCAAAAAAATACAAGGATCATGTCTACCAAGTTTGGGGCAAAAACACCTTCGAAAAAATTTTTAAAAATCCCGAACCGCAAAAAGTTTCAAAAATTGTGAAAAATGGAAAACGAGTCATCTTGCCATGTAACTTCATGTGAAGGTTTAAGGGACCATTGTATGAACTAACAAGCCATAAAAATGGCATTGGCACACAAAAATATGAATATGTGCCTAAACCCACTTACCACCCTATCGATCCACGGCTTGCGCATCCCGTCTCTCTGGTCGGCGTAATGCCTGCCCGCCCGCCCGCCTGCTCGTTTTGTCGGTTGGCTTAGGCTTATGGAGTTCATTCCCGGTCTAAGATCAGACCGGACCGAGGGTTGCGATAGCAAGATCCACAGCATGCAGATGGGGACTAACTGATTCCCGGCTTGCGCATCCGGCCCCTCTGGCCGGCTGAGCGCCCGCACGCTCATTTTATGGGTTGACTTAGGCATACAGAGTTCATTCCCAGTCTAAGCATACGGAGTTCATTCCCAATCTAAGATCGGACCGGACTGAGGGTTGCATAGCACATCCTGGGCTCGGGCATGTGCTGCTGTCGCATTTTTCTTCATCGGGGCACCATCGCCGGAGAACCTGACCGACGGCATTGGGGTTCCGACGATCAGGAGGGCTGGGGGTGTGCGCACATGATGTGTGATTGGTGCTGGTAATTGGCCCTTATATTGGCCCCCTATCCCTCATCAAACCTCGGGAACTCAAACCCCCTTAAAGAGCATTTGAGATTTTACAGGTTTGCTGCCAGTAGCCATTAAAGTGTCTGAAATGGGGACACTTTTTTCAAATGGACACAAAATCTTGTACACTTCGAGTTTTTAGCTGAATTTTCTTGTGCATGCCAAAAAAAATACAAGGATCACGTCTACCAAGTTTGGGGCCAAAACTCCTTCCCAAAAAATTTTAAAAAATCCCGAACTGTAAAAAGTTTTAAAAATCGTGAAGAATAGAAAACGAGTAGTCTAGCCATGCTCGTTTCGTAGGTTGGCTTAGGCATACGGAGTTCATTCCCTATCTGAGATCAGGCCCAACTGAGGGTTGTGACAGTTGGATCGACAGCACGCAAAGGGGGACCCGACCGATCCCCGACTTGCGCATCCTGCCCCTTTGGCCGACTGAGCGCCCACACGCTCGTGTCGTGGGTTGACCTAGGCATATGGAGTTGATTCGCATTCTAAGCATACGGAGCTCATTCCTAGTCTAAGATCGATCAGACCGAGGGTTGCGGCAGCACATGCTAGGCTCGGGCATGTGTTGGTGCCGTATTTTTCTTCACCGGGACACCACTGCCGGAGCATCACCGGAGAACCTGACCGGCGGCATTGGGGTTCCGGCAATTGGGGGGTGCGTGCACATGATGTGCAATGGGTGCTGGTACTTGGCCCTTATATTGGCCCCCTATCCCTCATCAAACCCCGAGAACTCACACCCCCTTAAAGAGCATTTGAGATTTCGTAGGTTTGCTGCCAGTAGCCATTAAAGTGTCTGAAATGGGGACACTTTTTTCAAATGGTCACAAAATCTTGTACACTTCGAGTTTTTAGCTGAAATTTTTTGTGCATGCCAAAAAAAATACAAGGATGATGTCTACCATGTTTGGGGCCAAAACTCCTTCGAAAAAAATTTTAAAAATCCCGAACTGCAAAAAGTTTCAAAAATCATGAAAAATAGAAAATAAGTCGTCTTGCCACGAAACTTCACGTGAAGGCTTAAGGGACCATTGTATGAATTTACAAGCCATAAAAATGGCATTGGCACACAGAAATATGAAGATGTGCCAAAACCCACCTACCACCCTATCGATCCACGGCTTGCGCATCCCGTCTCTCTGGCCGACGTAGTGCCCGCCCGCTCGTTTCATCGGTTGGCTTAGGCATATGGAGTTCATTCCCAGTCTAAGATCGGACCAGATCGAGGGTTGTGGCAGCAGGATTGACAGCACGTAAAGGGGGACCAGCTGATCCACGGCTTGCGCATCCCGCTCCTCTAGCCAGCTGAGCGCCCGCACGCTTGTTTCGTGGGTTGACTTAGGCATACGGAGTTCATTCCTAGTCTAAGCATACGGAGTTCATTCCCAATCTAAGATTGGATCGGACCGAGGGTTGCGTAGCACATCCTGGGCTCGGGCATGTGCTGGTGTCACATTTTTCTTCATCGGGGCACCATCACCGGAGCATCATCGGAGAACCTGACCGATGGCATTGGGGTTCTGACGATCGGGGGGGCCGAGGGGGTGTGCGCCCATGATGTGCAATGGGTGCTGGTACTTGGCCCTTATATTGGCCTCTTGTCCCTCATGAAACCTCAAGAGCTCACACCCCCTTAAAGAGCATTTGAGATTTTACAGGTTTGCTGCCAATAGCCATTAAAATGTCTGAAATGGGGACATTTTTTTCAAATGGTCACAAAATCTTGTACACTTCGAGTTTTTAGCTGAATTTTTTTTCCATGACAACAAAAATACAAGGATCACGTCTACCAAGTTTGGGGCCAAAACTGCTTTCGAAAAATTTTAAAAAATCATGAACCGTAAAAAGTTTCAAAAATTATGAAAAACAGAAAATGAGTCATCTTGCCATGAAACTTCACGTGAAGGCTTAAGGGACCATTGTATGAATTTACAAGCCACAAAAATGGCACTGGCATGCAAAAATATGAAGATGTGCCTAAACCCACCTACCACCCTATCGATCCAAGGCTTGCGCTTCCCGTCTCTCTGGCCGACGTAATGCCTGCCCGCTCGTTTCGTCAGTTAGCTGAGGTATACGAAGTTCATTCCCAGTATAAGATTGGACCGAACCGAGGGTTGTAGTAGCAGGATCGGTAGCATGCAGAGGGGGACCAGGCTGATCCTCGGTTTTCGCATCTCGCCCTTCTGGTCGGCTGAGCGCCCGCATGCTCGTTTCGTGGGTTGAGTTAGGCATATGAAGTTCATTCCCAGTCTAAGCATACGGAGTTCATTCCCAGTCTAAGATCGGACAGGACCGAGGGTTGCAACAGCACATGCTGGGCTCGAGCATGTGCTGGTGCCACATTTTTCTTCGTCGACGTGCCATCGTCGGAGTATCGCTGGAGAACCTGACCGATGGCATTGGGGGTCCGGCGATCGGGGGGGCTGGGGGGTGTGCGCACATGATGTGCAGTGGGTGCTGGTACTTGGCCCTTATATTGGCCCTTATCCCTAATCAAACCTCGAGAACTCACACCCCCTTAAAGAGCATTTGAGATTTTACAGGTTTGCTGCCAGTAGCCATTAAAGTGTTTGAAATGGGGACACTTTTTTCAAATGGTCACAAAATCTTGTAAACTTCGAGTTTTTAGCTGAATTTTTTTATGCATGGCAACAAAAATACAAGGATCACGTCTACCATGTTTGGGGCCAAAACTCCTTCGAAAAAAATTTTAAAAATCCCGAACTGCAAAAAGTTTCAAAAATCATGAAAAATAGAAAATAAGTCGTCTTGCCACGAAACTTCACGTGAAGGCTTAAGGGACCATTGTATGAATTTACAAGCCATAAAAATGGCATTGGCACACAGAAATATGAAGATGTGCCAAAACCCACCTACCACCCTATCGATCCACGGCTTGCGCATCCCGTCTCTCTGGCCAACGTAGTGCCCGCCCGCTCGTTTCATCGGTTGGCTTAGGCATATGGAGTTCATTCCCAGTCTAAGATCGGACCAGATCGAGGGTTGTGGCAGCAGGATCGGTAGCATGTAGAGGGGGACCCGATCGATCCCCGGCTTGCTCATCCTGCCCCTCTGGCCGGCTGAACGTCCGCACGCTCGTTTTGTGGGTTGACTTAGGCATACAGAGTTCATCCCCAGTCTAAGCATACGGAGTTCATTCTCAGTCTAAGATCGAACTGGACTAAGGGTTGCCGCAGCACATACTGGGCTCGAGCATGTGCTGGTGCTGCATTTTTCTTTGTCGGGGCACCAACGTCGGAGCATCGCCGGAGAACCTGATCGACGGTATTGGGGTTCCAGCAATCGGGGGGGCCGAGGGGGGTGTGCGCACATGATGTGCGATGGGTGCTGGTACTTGGCCCTTATATTGGCCCCCTATCCCTCATCAAACCTCGAGAACTCACACCCCCTTAAAGAGCATTTGAGATTTTACAGGTTTGCTGCCAGTAGCAATTAAAGTGTCTGAAATGGGGACACTTTTTTCAAATGGTCACAAAATGTTGTACACTTTGAGTTTTTAGCTGAATTTTTTGTGCATGCCAACAAAAATAAATGGATCACTTCTACCAAGTTTGGGACCAAAACTCCTTTTGAAAAACTTTTAAAAAATCTCGAATCGTAAAAAGTTTCAAAAATCGTGAAAAATAGAAAACGAGTCGTCTTGCCATGAAACTTCATGTGAAGGCTTAAGGGACCATGGTATGAATTTACAAGCCATAAAAATGGCATTGGCATGCAGAAATATTAAGATGTGCCTAAACCCACCTACCACCCTATCGATCCACGGCTTGCACATCCCGTCTCTCTGGCCGACGTAGTGCCTGTCCGCCCGCTCGCCCGCTCGTTTTGTCGGTTGGCTTAGCCATATGGAGTTCATTCCCAGTCTAAGATTAGACCAAACCGAAGGTTGTGGCAGCAGGATCGGTAGCATGCAGAGGGGGACCCAGCCGATCCCCGGCTTGCGCATCCTGCCCCTCTGGACGGCTGAGCGCCCGCACGCTCGTTTCGTGGGTTGACTTAGGCATACGGAGTTCATTCCCAGTCTAAGCATACGAAGTTCATTCCCAATCTAAGATCGGACTGGACTGAGGGTTACGGTAGCACATGCTGGGTTTGGGCATGTGCTGGTGCCGTAATTTTCTTCGCCGAGGCACCATGGCCGGAGCATCGCCGGAGAACCTGACCGACGGCATTGGGGTTCCGACGATCGGGGGGGCCGGGGGGGATGTGCGCACATGATGTGCGATGGGTGCTGGTACTTGGCCCTTATATTGGCCCCTTGTCCCTCATTAAACCTCGAGAACTCACACCCTCTTAAAGAGCATTTGAGATTTTATAGGTTTGCTGCCAGTAGCCATTAAAGTGTCTGAAATGCGGACAGTTTTTTCAAAAGGTCACAAAATCTTGTACACTTCAAGTTTTTAGCTGAATTTTTTTTTGCATGCCAACAAAAGTACAAGGATCACGTCTGCCAAGTTTGGGGCCAAAACGCATTCCAAAAAAATTTTAAAAAATCCTGAACCTTAAAAAGTTTCAAAAATCATGAAAAATAGAAAACAAGTCGTCTTGCCATGAAACTTCATGTGAAGGCTTAAGGGACCATTGTATGAATTTACAAGCCATAAAATTGGCATTGGAACACAGAAATATGAAGATGTGCCTAAACTCACCTACCACCCTACCGATTCACGGCTTGCACATCCTGTCCCTCTGGCCGACGTAGTGCCCGCCCGCCCGCCCGCTCGTTTCGTCGGTTGGCTTAGGCATATGGAGTTCATTCCCAGTCTAAGATCGGACCTGACCGAGGGTTACGGCAGCACGCAGAGGGGGACATGGCTGATCCCTAGCTTGCGCATCCCGCACCTCTGGCCGACTGAGTGCCTGCACGCTCGTTTTATGGGTTAACTTAGGCATACGAAGTTCATTCCCAGTCTAAGCATACGGAGTTCATTGCCAGTCTAAGATCAGACCGGACCGAGGGTTGTGACAGCACATGCTGGGCCCGGGCATGTGCTGGTGCTGCATTTTTCTTCATCGGGGTACCATCGCCGGAGCATCACCGGAGAACCTGACCGACGGCATTGGGGTTCCAGAGATCGGGGGCCGGGGGGGGGGGGTGTGCGCACATGATGTGCGATGGGTGCTGGTACTTCACCCTTATATTGGCCCCCTAGCCCTCATCGAACCTCGAGAACTCACACCCCCTTAAAGAGCATTTGAGATTTTACAGGTTTGCTGCCAGTAGCCATTAAAGTGTTTGAAATGGGGCACTTTTTTCAAATGGTCACAAAATCTTGTACACTTCGAGTTTTTAGTTGAATTTTTTTGTGCATGCCAATAAAAATACAAGGATCATGTCTAAAAAGTTTGGGGCCAAAACTCCTTCCGAAAAACCTTTAAAAAATCTCGAACCGCAAAAAGTTTCAAAAATCGTGAAAAATAGAAAATGAGTCGTCTTGCCATGAAACTTCACGTGTAGGCTTAAGGGAACATTGTATGAATTTACAAGCCATAAAAATGTCATTGGCACGCAGAAATATGAAGATGTGCCTAAACCCACCTACTACACTATCGATCCACGGCTTGCGCATCCCGTCTCTCTGGCAGACGTAGTTCCCGTCCGCCCGCCCGTCCGCTTGTTTCGTTAGTTGGCTTAGGCATACGGAGTTCATTCCCAGTCTAAGATTAGACTAGACCAAGGGTTGCGGCAGCAGGATCGGCAGCACGTAGAGGGGGACCCGACTGATCACCGGCTTGCACATCCCGCCCCTCTGGCAGCTGAGCGTCCACACGCTACTTTCATGGGTTGACTTAGGCATACGGAGTTCACAGCAGTCTAAGATCAGACCGGACTAAGGGTTGCGGCAGCACATGCTGGGCTCGGGCATGTGCTGGTGCCGCATTTTTCTTTGTTAGGGCACCATCGCCGGAGAACTTGACTGGCGGCATTGGGGTTCCGACGATCGGGGGGGTCGGGGGGGTGTGCGCACATATGTGCGATGGGTGCTGGTACTTGGCCCTTATATTGGCCCCCTATCCCTCTTCAAATCTTGAGAACTCACACCCCCTTAAAGAGCATTTGAGATTTTACAGGTTTGCTGCCAGTAGCCATTAAAGTGTCTGAAATGGGGACACTTTTTTGAAATGGTCACAAATTCTTGTACACTTCGAGTTTTTAGCTAAATTTTTTTGTGTACGCCAACAAAAATACAAGGATCACATCTAAAAAGTTTGGGGCCAAAACTCCTTCCGAAAAACTTTTAAAAAATCTCGAACCTCAAAAAGTTTAAAAAATCATGAAAAATAAAAAACGAGTCCTCTTGCCATGAAACTTCACGTGTAGGCTTAAGGGACCATTGTATGAATTTACAAGCCATAAAAATGGCATTGGCTTGCAAAAATATGAAGATGTGCCTAAACCCACCTACCACCCTATCGATCCACGGCTTACGCATCCCGTCTCTCTGGCCGACGTAGTTCCCGCCCGTTCGCCCGTCCGCCCGTCCGCTCGTTTCGTTAATTGGCTTAGGCATACGGAGTTCATTCCGAGTCTAAGATCGGATCGGACCAACGGTTGCCGCAGCAGGATCGGCAGCACGTAGAGGGGGACCCAGTTGATCCCCAGCTTGCACATCCCACCCCTCTGGCCGGCTGAGCGTCCACACACTCCTTTCGTGGGTTGACTTAGGCATACGAAGTTCATTCTCAGTCTAAGATCAGATCGGACTGAGGGTTGCAGCAGCACATGTTGGGCTCGGGCATGTGCTGGTGCCGCATTTTTCTTCGTCAGGGCACCATCTTCAGAGCATCGCCAGAGAACCTGACCGACGGCATTGGGGTTCCGACGATCGGGGGGGCCGGGGGGGTGTGCGCACATATGTGCAATGGGTGCTGGTACTTGGCCCTTATATTGGCCCCCTATCCCTCATCAAATCTTGAGAACTCACACCCCCTTAAAGAGCATTTGAGATTTTACAGGTTTGCTGCCAGTAGCCATTAAAGTGTTTGAAATGGGACACTTTTTTCAAATGGTCATACAATCTTATACACTTCGAGTTTTTAGCTGAATTTTTTTGTGCAAGCCAACAAAAATACAAGGATCATGTCTACCAAGTTTGGGTCCAAAACTCCTTCCAAAAAAATTTTAAAAAATCCTGAACCATAAAAAGTTTCAAAAATCATGAAAAATAGAAAACGAGTCGTCTTGCCATGAAACTTCACGTGAAGGCTTAAGGGACCATTGTATGAATTTAGAAGCCATAAAAATGGGATTGGCACATAGAAATATGAAGATGTGCCTAAACCACCTACCACCCTATCGATCCACGGCTTGCACATCCCGTCTCTCTGGGTGGCATAGTGCCCGCCCGCCCGCCCGTCCGCTTGTTTCGTCGGTTGGCTTAGGCATACGGAGTTCATTCCCAGTCTAAGATCAGACCAGACCGAGGGTTGCGGCAGCAGGACCGGCAGCACGTAGAAGGGGACCCGATCGATCCTCGATTAATGCATCCCACCTCTCTGGCCGGTTGAGCGCCCGTACGCTCGTTTCGTGGGTTGACTTAGGCATATAGGGTTCATTCCCAGTCTAAGCATACTTAGTTCATTCCCAGTCTAAGATCGGACCGGTCCGAGGGTTACGACAGCACATACTGGGCTCAGGCATGTGCTAGTGTCGTATTTTTCTTCACCAGGGCACCATCGCCAGAGCATCGTCGGAGAACCTGACAGGCGGCATTAGGGTTCCGACGATCGGGTGGCCAGGGGGGTGTGTGCACATGATGTGCGATGGGTGCTGGTAATTTTTAGATGAATTTTTTTGTGCATGCCAAAAAAAATACAAGGATCGCGTCTACCAAGTTTGGGGCCAGAACTCCTTCCGAAAAACTTTTAAAAAATCTCGAACCGTAAAAAGTTTCAAAAACCATGAAAAATAGAAAACGGGTCGTCTTGCCATGAAACTTCACGTGAAGGCTTAAGGGACTATTGTATGAATTTACAAGCCATAAAAATGGCATTGGCACGTAGAAATATGAAGATGTACCTAAACCCACCTACCACCCTATCGATCCACGACTTGCGCATCCCGTCTCTCTGGCCGGCGTAGTGCCCGCCCGCCTGCCCGTCCGCTCATTTCGTCGGTTGGATTAGGCATACGAAGTTCATTCCCAGTCTAAGATCGGATCGGACCAAGGGTTGCGGTAGCAGGATCGGCAGCACGCAGAGGGGGACCCGGTCGATCCCCGGCTTGTGCATCCCACCCTTCTGGCCGGCTGAGCGCCCGCACGCTCATTTCGTGGGTTGACTTAGGCATACGGAGTTCATTCCCACTCTAAGATCGGATCGGACCGAGGGTTGTGGCAGCACATGCTGGGCTCGGGCATGTGCTGGTGCCGTATTTTTCTTCGTCGGGGCATCATCGCCAGAGCAATGCCGGAGAACCTGACCGACGGCATTGTTGTTCCGACGATCGAGGGGGCCGGGGGGGTGTGCACACATATGTGCGATGGGTGCTGCTACTTGGCCATTATATTGGCCCCCTATCCCTCATCAAACCTTGAGAAATCACACCCCCTTAAAGAGCATTTCAGATTTTACAGGTTTGTTGCCAGTAGCCATTAAAGTGTCTGAAATGGGGACACTTTTTTCAAATGGTCACAAAATCTTGTACACCTCAAATTTTTAGCTAAATATTTTTGTGCATGCCAACAAAAATAAAAGGATCACGTCTAACAAGTTTGGGGCCGAAACTCCTTTCGAAAAAATTTTAAAAAATCCCAAACTACAAAAAGTTTTGAAAATCGTGAAAAATAGAAAATGAGTCGTCTTGCCATGAAACTTCCCGTGAAGGCTTAAGGGACCATTGTATGAATTTACAAGCCATAAAAATGGCATTGGCACGCAGAAATATGAAGATGTGCCTAAACTCACCTACCACCCTATCGATTCACGGCTTGCGCATCCCGTCTCTCTGGCCAACGTAGTGCCTGCCCGTCCGCCCGCCCGCTCATTTTATCAGTTGGCTTAGGCATATGGAGTTCATTCCTAGTGTAAGATCAGACCAGACCGAGGGTTGCTATAGCACGCAGAGGGGGACATGGCCGATCCCCGACTTGCGCATCCCGCCACTCTGGCCGGCTGAGCGTCCGCACGCTCGTTTCGTGGGTTGACTTAGGCATACGGAGTTCATTCCCAGTCTAAGCATATGGAGTTCATTCCCAGTCTAAGGTCGGACCCGACCGAGGGTTGTGGCAGCACATGCTGGGCTCAGGCATGTGCTGGTGCCGTATTTTTCTTTGCCTGGGAACCATCGCCAGAGCATCGTCGGACAACCTGACCGATGGCATTGGGGTTCAGGCCATCGGGGGGGGCGGGGGGTGTGCGCACATGATGTGCAATGGGTACTTGTACTTGGCCCTTATATTGGCCCCCTATCCCTCATCAAACCTTGAGAACTCACACCCCTTAAAGAGCACTTAAGATTTTACAAGTTTGCTGCCAGTAGCCATTAAAGTGTCTAAAATGGGAACACTTTTTTCGAATGGTCACAAAATCTTGTACACTTCGAGTTTTTACCTGATTTTTTTTTGTGCATGCCAAAAAAAGTACAAGGATCATGTCTACCATGTTTGGGGCCAAAACTCCTTCCAAAATAATTTTAAAAAATCCCGAACCGCAAAAAGTTTCAAAAATCGTGAAAAATAAAAAACGAGTCATCTTGCCATGAAACTTCACGTGAAGGCTTAAGGGACCATTGTATGAATTTACAAGCTATAAAAATGGCATTGGCTTGCAAAAATAAGAAAATGTGCTTAAACCCACCTACCACCCTATCGATCCACGGCTGGCGCATCCCATCTCTCTGGCCAGCGTAGTGCTCGCCCGCCTGTCCGATCGCTCGTTTCGTCGGTTGGCTTACGCATACGGAGTTCATTCCCAGTCTAAGATCGAATTATACTGAGGGTTGCGGTAGCACATGCTGGGCTCGGGCATGTGCTGGTGTCGCATTTTCTTCGTAGGGGCACCATCGCCGGAGCACGACGAAGAACCTGACCGACGGTATTGGGGTTCCGGCAATAGGGGGCCGGGGGGTGTGCTCACATGATGTGCGATGGGTGCGGGTACTTGGCCCTTATATTGGCCCCCTATCCCTTATAAAACCTCAAGAACTCATACCCCTTAAAGAGCATTTCAGATTTTACAGGTATGCTCCCAGTAGCCATTAAAATGTCTGAAATGGGGATACTTTTTTCAAATTGTCACAAAATCTTGTACACTTCGAGTTTTTAGTTGATTTTTTTGTGCATGCCAACAAAAATACAAGGATCACGACTACCAAGTTTGGGGCCAAAACTCCTTCCGAAAAAATTTTAAAAAATCTCGAATCGTAAAAAGTTTCAAAAATCATGAAAAATAGAAAACGAGTCGTCTTGCCATGAAACTTCACGTGAAGGCTTAAGGGACCATTGTATGAATTTACAAGCCATAAAAATGGCATTGGCATGCAGAAATATGAAGATGTGCCTAAACCCACCTACCACCCTATCGATCCACGGCTTGCGTATCCCGTCTGTCTGGCCGTCGCTCATTTCGTCAGTTGGCTTAGGCATACGGAGTTCATTCCCAGTCTAAGATCGGACTGGACCGAGGGTTGCGGCAGCACATGCTGGGCTCGGGCATGTGCCGGTGCCATATTTTTCTTCGTCGGGGCACCATCGTCGGAGCTTCACCGGAGAACCTGACCAGCGGCTTTGGAGTTCCGGTGATCGGGGGGTCGGGGGGGTGAGTGCACTTGATGCGCGATGGGTGCTGGCACTTGACCCTTATATTGGCTCCCTATCCCTCATCAAACCTCGAGAACTCACGGCCCCTCCAAGAGCATTTGAGATTTTACAGGTTTGCTGCCAGTAGCCATTAAAGTGTCTTGAATGGGGACGCTTTTTTCAAATGGTCACAAAATCTTGTACACTTTGAGTTTTTAGGTGAATTTCTTTGTGCATGTGAAAAGAAATACACGGATCACGTCTACCAAGTTTGGGGCCAAAACTCCTTCCGAAAAAATTTTAAAAAATCCCAAACCACAAAAAGTTTCAAAAATTATGAAAAATAAAAAAAGGAGTCGTCTTGCCATGAAACTTCACGTGAAGGCTTAAGGGACCATTGTACGAATTTACAAGCCATAAAAATGGCATTGGCATGTAGAAATATGAAGATGTGCCTAAACCCACCTACCACCCTATCGATCCACGGCTTACGCATCCTGTCTTTTTGGCCGGCGTAATGCCCGCCCGCCCGCTCGTTTCGTCGGTTGGCTTAGGCATAAGGAGTTGATTCCCAGTCTAGGATCAGACCGCATTGATGGTTGCGATAGCAGGATCGACAGCACACAGAGGGGGACCCGATCGATCCCTCACTTGCGTATCCCGCCCCTCTGGCCGGCTGAACGCGCGCACGCTTGTTTCGTGAGTTGACTTAGGCATACGGAGTTCATTCCCAATCTAAGATCAGATCGGACCGAGGGTTGCGACAGCAAATGCTGGGCTCAAGCATGTGCTGGTGCCGTATTTTTCTTCACCGGGGCACCATCACCGGACGACACTGGGTTCCTACGATCTGGGGGGCCGGGGGGTGTGCGCACATGATGTGCGATGGGTGCTGGTACTTGGCCATTATATTGGTCCCCTATCCCTCATCAAACCTCGAGAACTCACACCCCCTTAAAGAGCATTTGAGATTTTACAGGTTTGCTGCCAGTAGCCAATAAAGGGTCTGAAATGGGGACACTTTTTTCAAATTGTCACAAAATCTTGTACCCTTCGTGTTTTTAGCTGAATTTTTTAGTACATGCCAAGAAAAATACAAGGATCACATCTAGCAAGTTTGGGGCCAAAACTTCTTCCAAAAAAATTTTAAAAAATCCCGAACCGTAAAAAGTTTCGAGAATCGTGAAAAATAGAAAATGAGTAATCTTGCCATGAAACTTCACGTAAAGGCTTAAGGGACCATTGTATGAATTTACAAGCCATAAAAATGGCATTTGTGCACAGAAATATGTAGATGTGCCTAAACCCACCTACCACCCTATCGATCCACGGCTTGCGCATCCCGTCTCTCTGGCCGACGTATGCCCGCCCGCCCGCCCGCTCGTTTCATCGGTTAGCTTAGACATACGGAGTTCTTTCCCAGTCTAAGATCGGACCGGACCGAGGGTTGCGGCAGCACATGCTGGGCTCGGGCATGTGCCGGACCATCGCCGAAGAACCTGACCGACGGTATTGGGTTTCCGACGATGGGGGGGGCCAGGGGGTGTGCGCACATGATGTGCGATGGGTGCTGGTACCTAGCCCTTATATTGGCCCCTTATCCCTCATCAAAACCTCAAGAACTCACCACCCTCTTAAAGAGCATTTGAGATTTTACAAGTTTGCTACCAGTAGCCATTATAGTGTCTGAAATGGGGACACTTTTTTCAAATGGTCACAAAATCTTGTACACTTTGAGTTTTTAGCTGAATTGTTTTGTGCATGTGACAAAAATACAAGGATCACGTCTACCATGTTTGGGGCCAAAACTCCATCCAAAAAAATTTTAAAAAATCCCGAACCGTAAAAAGTTTCAAAAATCATGAAAAATAGAAAACGAGTCGTCTTGCCATGAAACTTCACGTGAAGGCTTAAAGGACCATTATATGAATTTACAAGCCATAAAAATGGCATTGGCATGCAGAAATATGAAGATGTGCCTAAACCCACCTATCAGCCTATCGATCCACGACTTGCGCATCCCGTCTCTCTGGCCGGCGTAGTGCCCGCCCGCCCGCCCGCTCATTTTGTCGGTTGGCTTAGGCATATGAAGTTCATTCCTAGTCTAAGATTAGACCAGACCGATGGTTGTGGTAGTAGGATCGACAGCATGCAGAGGGGGAACCGACCGATCCTCGGCTTACGCATCTCGCCACTCTGGCTGGCTGGGCATCCGCACACTAGTTTCGTGGGTTGACTTAGGCATACGGAGTTAATTCTAGTCTAAACATACGAAGTTCATTCCCAGTCTAAGATCAGACTAGACCAAGGGTTGCGGCAGCAGGATCGGCAGCACATAGAGGGGGACCGACTAATCCCTGACTTACGCATCCCGCCTCTTTAGCCGACTGATTGCCTGCACGCTCGTTTCGTGGGTTGACTTAGGCATACGGAGTTCATTCCCAGTGTAAGATTGGACTACACCGAGGGTTGCGATAGCACATGCTGGGCTCGGGCATGAGCTGGTGCCGTATTTTTCTTCACCTGGGCACCATCGCCAGAGCATCACCGGAGAACCTGACCGATGGCATTGGGGTTTCGATGATTGGGGGGACGGGGGGGTGTGCGCAGATGATGTGCGATGGGCACTAGTACTTGGCCCTTATATTGGCCCCCTATCCCTCATCAAACCTCGAGAACTCACACCCCCTTAAAGAGCATTTGAGATTTTACAGGTTTGCTACCAGTAGCCATTAAACTGTTCGAAATGGGGACACTTTTTTCAAATGGTCACAAAATCTTGTATACTTCGAGTTTTTAGCTAAATTTTTTGGGCATGCCAACAAATATACAAGGATCATGTCTACCAAGTTTGGGGCCAAAAATCCTTCCAAAAAAATTTTACAAGATCCCGAACCGTAAAAAGTTTCCAAAATCGTGAAAAATAGAAAACGAGTCATCTTGCCGTGAAACTTCACGAGAAGGCTTAACGGACCATTGTATGAATTTACAAGCCATCAAAATGGCATTGACATGGAGAAATATCAAGATGTGCCTATAACCCACATACCACCCTATCGATCCATAGCTTTCGCTTCCCGTCTCTCTGGCCGGCGTAGTGCCCGCCCGCCCGCTTAGTTCGTCGGTTGGCTTAGGCATAAGGAGTTCATTGCCAGTCTAAGATCAGATCGGATCGAGGGTTGCGGCAGCAAGATTGATACCACGTAGAGGGGGACTCGACCGATCCCCAGCTTGCGCATCCCTCCCTTCTGGCCGGCTGAGCACCCGCACGCTTATTTTGTGGGTTGACTTAGGCATACGGAGTTCATTCCCAGTCTAAGCATACGGAGTTCATTCCCAGTCTAAGATCGGATCAGACCGAGGGTTGTGGCAGCACATGCTGGGCTTTGGCATGTGCTGGTGCCACTTTTTTCTTCGTCGGGGCACCATCGTCGGACCATCACTAGAGAACCTGACCGACGACATTGGGGTTCCGAAGATCGGTGGGGTCGAGGGGGTGTGCGCACAAGATGTGCGATGGGTGCTGGTACTTGGCCCTTATATTGGCCCCCTATTCCTCATCAAACCTCAAGAACTCAGACCAAGGGTTGCGACAGCACATGCTTGGCTCGGGCATCTGCTGGTGCCATATTTTTCTTCGTACGGGCACCATCGTCGGAGAACGTGACCGACGGCATTGGGGTTCCGGCGATCGGGGGGGCCGGGGGGATGTGCACATATGATATGCGATGGGTGCTGGTCCTTGGCCCTTGTATTGGCCCCCTATCCCTCATCAAACCTCGAGAACTCACACCCCCTTAAAGAGCTTTTGAGATTTTACAGGTTTGCTACCAGTAGCCATTAAAGTGTATGAAATGGGGACACTTTTTTCAAATGGTCTCAAAATCTTGTATAGTTTGACTTTTTAGCTGATTTTTTTTTTGCATGCCAACAAAATTACAAGGATCACATCTAAGAAGTTTGGGGCCAAAACTCCTTCCAAAAAAATTAAAAAAATCCCAAACCGTAAAAAGTTTCAAAAATCGTGAAAAATAGAAAACGAGTCGTCTTGCCATGAAACTTCACGTGAAGGCTTAAGGGACCATTGTATGCATTTCCAAGCCATAAAAATGGCATTGGCACACAGAAATATGAAGAAGTGCCTCAACCCATCTACCACCCTATCGATTCACGGCTTGCGCATCCCGTCTCTCTGGCCTGCATAGAGCCTGCCCGCCCGCCCGTCCGCTCGTTTCGTCAGTTGGCTTAGGCATACAGAGTTCATTTCCAGTCTAAGATTGGACAGGATCAAGGATTGTGGCAGTAGGATCGGCAGCACGTATAGGGGAACTCGATCGATCCTCGGCTTGCGCATCCCGCCCCTCTGGCCTACTGAGCGCCCGCACGCTAGTTTCATGGGTTGACTTAGGCATACGGAGTTCACTCCCAGTCGAAAAATACGGTGTTCATTCCCAGTCTAAGATCGGACTAGACCGAGGGTTGCGGTAGCACATGCTGGGCTTGAGCATGTGCTGGTGCCGCATTTTTCTTCACCGGGGCACTATCATCGGAGCATCGCCGGACAACCTGACCGACAGCATTGGGGTTCCGGTGATCGGGGGGGTTGCGCGCACATGATGTGCAATAGGTGCTGGTTCTTGGCCCCTATACTGGCCCCCTGTCCCTCATCAAACCTCGAGAACTCACACCCCCCTTAAAAAGCATTTGAGATTTTACAGGTTTGCTGCCAGTAGCAATTAAAGTGTCTGAAATGGGGACACCTTTTTCAAATGGTCACAAAATCTTGTACACTTTGAGTTTTTAGCTCAATTTTTTGTGCATCCCAACAAAAATACAAGGATCACATCTACCAAGTTTGGGGCCAAAACTCCTTCTGAAAAAATTTTAAAAAATCCCAAACCGTAAAAAGTTTTGAAAATCGTAAAAAATAAAAAACGAGTCGTCTTGCCAAGAAACTTCACGTGAAGGCTTAAGGGACCATTGTATGATTTTACAAGCCATAAAAATGGCTTTGGCATGCAGAAATAAGAAGATGTGTCTAAACCCACCTACAACCCTATTGATCCACGGCTTGCGCATCCTGTCTCTCTGGCTGACGTAGTGCCCGCCCGCCCGCTTGCCCGCTCATTTCGTTGGTTGGCTTACGCATAATGAGTTCATTCACAGTCTAAGATCAAACCGAATCGAGGGTTGCGGTAGGAGGATCGACAGCACGCAGAGTGGGACCCAACCAATCCTCGACTTGTGCATCTCGCTCCTCTGGCCGGCTGAGCGCTCGCACGCTCGTTTCGTGGGTTGACTTAGGCATACGGAGTTCATTCCAAGTCTAAAATCAGACCGGAGCGAGGGTTGCAGCAGCACATGCTGTGCTCGGGCATGTGCTGGTGCCGTATTTTTCTTAACTGGGGCACCATCGTCGGAGCATTGCCAGAGAACCTGACCGATGGCATTGGGGTTCCGACGATCGAGGGGGCCAGGGGGGTGTGCGCACAAGATGCTTGGTGGGTGCTGGTACTTGGCCCTTATATTGGCCCCCTATCCCTCATCAAACCTCGAGAACTCACACCCCCTTAAAGAGCATTTGAGATTTTACAGGTTTCCTGCCAGTAGCCATTAAAGTGTCTTAAATGGGGACACTTTTTTCAAATGGTCACAAAATCTTGTACACTTCGAGTTTTAAGCTGAATTTTTTTGTGCATGCGAACAAAAATACAGGGATCAGGCCTACCAAGTTTGGGACCGAAACTCGTTCTGAAAAAATTTTAAAAAATCCCGAACCATAAAAAGTTTCAAAAATCATGGAAAATAGAAAACGAGTCGTCTTGCCATGAAACTTAACGTGAAGGTTTAAGGGACTTTTGTATGAATTTACAAGCCATAAAAATGGCATTGGCATGCAAAAATATGAAGATGTGCCTAAATCCACCTACCACCCTATCGATCCACGGCTTGCGCAGCCCGTCTCTCGGCCGGCGTAACGCCTGCCCGCCCGCTCATTTCGTCGGTTGGCTTAGGCTTACGGAGTTCATTCCCAATCTAAGATCAGACCGGACCGAGGGTTGCAATAGCACATGCTCAGCCATGTGCTGGTGCCGCATTTTTCTTCGTCGGGGCACCATCGCCGAAGCATCACCGGAGAACCTAACCGACGGCATTGGGGTTCTGACGATCGAGGGGGCCGGGGGGTGTGCGCAAGTGATGTGCGATGGGTGCTAGTACTTGGCCCTTATATTGGCCCCCTATCCCTCATCAAACCTCGAGAACTCACACCCCTTTAAAGAGCATTTAAGATTTTACAGGTTTGCAGCCAGTAGCCGTTAAAGTGTTTGACATGGGGATACTTTTTTCAAATGGTCACAAAATCTTGTACACGTCGAGTTTTTAGCTGAATATTTTTATGCAAGCCAAAAAAAATACAAGGATCACGTACCAAGTTTGGGGCCAAAAATCCTTCCGAAACAATTTTAAAAAATCTCGAACCACAAAAAGTTTCGAAAATCGTGAAAAATAGAAAACGAGTCGTCTTGCCATGAAACTTCATGTGAAGGCTTAAGGGACCATTGTATGAATTTACAAGCCATAAAAATGGCATTGGCATGCAGAGATATGAAGATGTGCCTAAACCCACCTACCACCCTATCGATCCACGGCTTGCGCATCCCGTCTCTCTGGGCGGCGTAGTGCCCGCACGCCAGCCTGCCCGCTCATTTCGTCAGTTGGCTTAGGCATACGGAGTTCATTGCCAGTCTAAGATTGGATCAGACCGAGGGATGCGGTAGTAGGATCGGCAGCAAGCAGAAGGGGACCTGGCCGATCCCCGACTTGCGCATCCCGCCCCTCTGGCTGGCTGAACGCCCGCACCTTCCTTTCGTGGGTTGACTTAGGCATACGGAGTTCATTCCTAGTCTAAGCATATGGAGTTCATTTCGAGTCTAAGATCGGACCAGACCAAGGGTTGCGACAGCACATGCTTGGCTCGGGATGTGTTGGTGCCACATTTTTCTTTACCGGGGCACCATCGTCAGAGCATCGTCGGAGAACCTGATCGACGGCATTGGGGTTTCGACGATCGGGGGCGCCGCGGGGGGTGTGCCCACATAATGTGCGATGGGTGCTGGTACTTGGCCCTTATATTGGCCCCCTATTCCTCATCAAACCTCGAGAACTCACACCCCCTTAAAGAGCATTTGAGATTTTACAGGTTTGCTGTCAGTAGCCACGAAAGTGTCTAAAATGGGGACACTTTTTTCAAATGGTCACAAAATCTTGTACACTTCGAGTTTTTAGCTGAATTTTTTTTTGCATGCCAAAAAACATACAGGGATCATGTTTACCAAGTTTGGAGCCAAAACTCCTTCCGAAAAAATTTTAAAAAATCCCAAACCGTAAAAAGTTTCAAAAATCGTGAAAAATAGAAAACGAGTCGTCTTGCCATGAAACTTCACGTGAAGGCTTAAGGGACCATTGTTTGAATTTACAAGCCAAAAAAATGGCATTGGCACACAGAAATATGAAGATGTGCCTAAACCCACCTACCACCCTATCGATCCACGGCTTGCGCATCCCGTCTCTCTAGCCGACGTAGTTCCCGCCCGCCCGTCTGCTCGTTTTGTCGGTTGGCTTAGGCATACGGAGTTCATTCCTAGTCTAAGATCGGACCGGACTGAGGGCTGCAGTAGTATGAGCAGCAGCACGTAGAGGGGGACTCGGCCCATCCTTGGATTGCGCATCCTGCCCCTCTAGACGGCTGAGCGCCTGCACACTCGTTTTGTGGGTTGACTTAGGCATACGGAGTTCATTCTCAGTCTAAGCATAGGAGGTTCATTCCCAGTCTAAGGTCGGACCAGACCGAGGGTTGCGGCAGCACATGCTGGGCTCGGGCATGTGCTGGTGCCGCATTTTTCTTCGTCGGGCACCATCGTCGGAGCATCGCCGGAGAACCTGACCGACGGCTTTGGGGTTTCGACGATCGGGGGGGCCGGGGGGTGTGCGCACATGATGTGCGAAGGGTGCTGGTACTTGGCCCTTATATTGGCCCCCTATCCCTCATCAAACCTCGAGAAGTCACGCCCCCTTAAAGAGCATTTGAGATTTTACAGGTTTGTTGCCAGTAGCCATTAAAGTGTCTGAAATGGGAACACTTTTTTCAAATGGTCACAAAATCTTGTACACTTCGAGCTTTTAGCTGAATTTTTTTTAGCATGCCAATAAAAATACAAGGATCATGTCTACCGAGTTTGGGGCCAAAACCCCATCCAAAAAAATTTTAAAAAATCCCGAACTGCAAAAATTTTTGAAAATCGTGAAAAATAGAAAACAAGTCGTCTTGCCATGAAACTTCACGTGAAGGCTTAAGGGACCATTGTATGAATTTAGATGCCATAAAAATGGCTTTGGAATGCAGAAATATAAAGATGTGCCTAAACCCACCTACCACCCTATCGATCCACGGCTTACGCATCTCGTCTCTCTGGCCGACGTAGTGCCCACCCGTCCGCTAGTTTCGTCCGTTGGCTTAGGCATACGGAGTTCATTCCCAGTCTAAGATCAGACCGGACTGAAGGTTGCGGCAGTAGGATCGGCAGCACGTAGATGGGGACCCGGTTGATCCCCGACTTGCGCATCTTGCGCCTCTGGCCGGCTGAGCGCCAGCACGCTCGTTTCTTGGGTTGACTTAGGCATACAGAGTTCATTCCCAGTGTAAGCATACGGAGTTCATTCCCAGTCTAAGATCGGACTAGACCGAGGGTTGCGGCATCACATGCTGGGCTCGAGCATGTGCTGGTGCCGCATTTTCTTCGTCGGGGCACCATCGCTGGAGCATCGTCGGAGAACCTGACCTGCAGCATTGGGGTTCTGGCGATCGGGGGGTCCGGGGGGTGTGCGCACAAGATGTGCGATGGGTGCTGGTACTTGGACCTTATATTGGCCCCCTATCCCTCATCAAACCTTGAGAACTCACACCCCTTAAAGAGCATTTGAGATTTTACAGGTTTGCTGCTAGTAGCAATTAAAGTGTCTGAAATGGGGATACTTTTTTCAAATGGTCACAAAATCTTGTACACTTCGAGTTTTTAGCTGATTTTTTTTGGGCATGCCAATAAAAATAAAAAGATCATGTCTAAAAAGTTTAGGGCCAAAACTCCATCCGAAAAAATTTTAAAAAATCCCGAACCGTAAAAAGTTTCAAAAATCGTGAAAAATAAAAAACAAGTCGTCTTGCCATGAAACTTCACGTGAAGGCTTAAGGGACCATTGTATGAATTTACAAGCCATAAAAATGGCATTGGCACGCAGAAATATGAAGATGTGCCTAAACCTACCTAGCACTCTATCGATCCATGGCTTGCGAATCCCGTCTCTCTGGCCGACGTAGTGCCCGCCCGCCCATCCGTTCGTTTCATCGGTTGGTTTAGGCATATGAAGTTCATTCCCAGTCTAAGATCGGACTGGACCGAGGGTTGCGACAGCACATGCTGGACTCGAGCATGTGCTGGTGCCATATTTTTCTTCGCCGGGGCACCATCGCCGGAGAACCTGACCGACGGCATTGGGGTTCCGGTGATCGGGGGGGTCGAGGGGGGGTTTGCGCACATGATGTGTGATTGGTGCTGGTACTTGGCCCCTATATTATCTCCCTATCCCCCATCAAACCTCGAGAACTCACACCCCCTTAAAGAGCATTTGAGATTTTACAGGTTTGCTGCCAGTAGCCATTAAAGTGTTTGAAATGGGGACACTTTTTTCAAATGGTCTCAAAATCTTGTACACTTCGAGTTTTTAGCTGAATTTTTTTGTACATACCAAGAAAAATACAAGGATCACGTCTACCAAGTTTGGGGCCAAAACTCCTTCCAAAAAAATTTTAAAAAATCCCGAACCTCAAAAAGTTTCAAAAGTAGTGAAAAATAGAAAACGAGTCATCTTGCCATGAAACTTCATGTGAAGGCTTAAGGGACCATTGTATCAATTTACAAGCCATAAAAATGGTATTGGCACACAGAAATATGAAGATGTGCCTAAACCCACCTACCACCCTATCAATCCACGGCTTACGCATCCCGTCTCTCTGGCCGGCATAGTGCCCGCCCGCCTGCTCGTTTCATCGGTTGGCTTAGGCATACGGAGTTCATTCCGAGTCTAAGATTGGACCGGATCGAGGGTTACGATAGCAGGACCGACAGCATGCAAAGGGGGACCCGGTCGATCCCCAGCATGCGCATGCCGCCCCTCTGGCCGGCTGAGCGCCCATACGCTCGTTTCGTGGGTTGACTTAGGCATACGGAGCTCATTCCCAGTCTAACCATAGGAGTTCATTCCCAGTCTAAGAATGGACCAAATCGAGGGTTGTGGTGGCACATGCTGGGCTCGAGCATGTGCTGGTGCCCCATTTTTCTTCTCCAGGGCACCATCGTCGGAGCATCACCGGAGAACCTGACCGGCGGCATTAGTGTTCCGACGATCGGGGGGCGATGGGGCGGTGTACGCACATGATGTGCGATGGGTGCTGGTACTTGGCCCTTATATTGGCCCACTATCCCTCATCAAACCTCGAGAACTCACACCCCCTTAAAGTGCATTTGAGATTTTACAGGTTTGCTGCCAGTAGCTATTAAACTGTTTGAAACGGGGACACTTTTTTCAAATGGTCACAAAATCTTGTACACTTTGAGTTTTTAGCTGAATTATTTTGTGCATGCCAACAAAAATAGAAGGATCACGTCTACCAAGTTTGGGGCCAAAACTCCTTCCGAAAAAATTTTAAAAAATCCCAAACCGCAAAAAGTTTCAAAAATCATGAAAAATAGAAAACGAGTCGTCTTGCCATGAAACTTCATGTGAAGGCTTAAGGGACTATTGTATGAATTTAGAAGCCATAAAAATGGCTTTGGCATGCAGAAATATGAAGATATGCCTAAACCCACCTACCACCCTATCAATCCACGGCTTGTGCATCCCGTCTCTCTAGCCGGCTTAATGCCCGCCCGCTCGTTTCATCAGTTGGCTTAGGCATACGGAGTTCATTCCTAGTCTAAGATCAGACCAGATTGAGGGTTACAGTAGCAGGATCGACAGCACGTAGATGGGGACCCGACCGATCCTCGGCTTGCGCATCCCGCCCCTCTGGCTGACTGGGCGCCCGTACGCTCGTTTTACGGGTTGACTTAGGCGTACGGAGTTCATTCCCAGTCTAAGCATACGGAGTTCATTTCCAGTCTAAGATCCATCTAGACCAAGGGTTGTGGTAGCAGATGCTGAGCTCGGGCATGTGGTGGTGCTGCATTTTTCTTTGTCGGGGCACAATCACCGGAGAATCATCGGAGAACATGACTGGCGGCATTAGGGTTTCGGTGATTGGGGGGGCCGGGGGGTGTGCACACATGGTGTGTGATGGGTGCTGGTACTTGGCCCTTATATTGGCCCCCTATCTCTCATCAAACCTCGCAACTCACACCCCTTTAAAGAGCATTTGAGATTTTACAGGTTTGTTGCCGGTAGCCATTAAAGTGTCTAAAATGGGGACACTTTTTTCAAATGGTCATAAAATCTTGTACACTTCGAGTTTTTAGCTGAATTTTTTTGTCCATGCCAAAAAAAATACAAGGATCACGTCTACCAAGTTTGGGGCCAAAACTCCTTCCGAAAAAATTTTAGAAAATCTGAACCGCAAAAAGTTTCAAAAATCACGAAAAATAGAAAACGAGTCGTCTTGCCATGAAACTTCACGTGAAGGCTTAAGGGACCATTGTATGAATTTACAAGCCATAAGAATGGCATTGGCACACAGAAATATGAAGATGTGCCTAAACCCACCTACCACGCTATCGATCCACGGCTTGTGCTTCCCGTCTCTCTGGTCGGCGTAGTGCCTGCCCGCTCGTTTCGTCGGTTGGCTTAGGCATACGGAGTTCATTCCCAGTCTAAGATCAGACCGGATTGAGGGTTGTGGCAGTAGGATCAGCAACACATAGAGGGGGACCTGGCCGATCCCCGGCTTGCGCATCCCACCCCTCTGGCCTGCTGAGCGCCTGCACGCTCGTTTCGTGGGTTGACATAGGCATACGGAGTTCATTCCCAGTCTAAGCATACGGAGTTCATTCCCAGTCTAAGATCGGATCAGACCAAGGGTTGCGGCAGCAAATGTTGGGCTCGGGCATGTGCTGGTGCCACATATTTCTTCGCTGGGGCACCATCGCCAGAGTACCGCCGGAGAACCTGATCGACGACATTGGGTTCCGACAATCGAGGGGGTCGGGGTGGGTGTGCACACATGATATGTGATGGGTTCTGGAACTTGGCCCTTATATTGACCCCCTATCCCTCATCAAACCTCGAGAACTCACACCCCCTTAAAAAGCATTTGAGATTTTACAGGTTTGCTGCCAGTAGCCATTAAAGTGTCTGAAATGGGGACACCTTTTTCAAATGGTCACAAAATCTTGTACACTTCGAGTTTTTAGCTGAATTTTTTTGTGCATGCCAAGAAAAATACAAGGATCACATCTACCAAGTTTGGGGCCAAAACTCCTTCCGAAAAAAGTTTGAAAAATCCCGAACCGCAAAAAGTTTCAAAATTTGTGAAAAATAGAAAACGAGTCATCTTGCCATGAAACTTCACGTGAAGGCTTAAGGAACCATTGTATGAATTTACAAGGCATAAAAATGGCATTGGTATGCAGAAATATGAAGATGTGCCTAAACCCACCTACCACTCTATCGATCCATGGCTTGCGCATTCCGTCTTTCTGGCCGGCGTAGTGCCCACCCACCTGCTCGTTTCGTCGGTTGGCCTAGGCATACGGAGTTCATTCTCAGTCTAAGATTAGACCAAACCGAGGGTTGCGACAGTAGGCTTGACAGCAGCAGAGTGGGAACCGATCGATCCCCGGCTTGAGTGCCCGCACGCTTGTTTCGTGGGTTGACTTAGGGGTATGGAGTTCATTCCCAGTTTAAGCATACGGAGTTCATTCCCAGTCTAAGATCGGACCAGACCGAGGGTTACGGCAGCACATGCTGGGCTCGGGCATGTGTTGATCCCGTATTTTTGGTCGTCGGGGCACCATCACCAGAGCATCACCGGAAAACCTAACCGGCGGCATTAGGGTTCCGGCTATCGGAGGGGCCGGGGAGGGGGGTGTGCGTACATGCTGTGCGATGGGTGCTGGTATTTGGCCCTTATATTGCCCCCCTATCGCTCATCAAACCTCAAGAACTCACACCCCCTTAAAGAGCATTTGAGATTTTACAAGTTTGCTGCTAGTAGCCATTAAAGTGTTTGAAATGGGGACACTTTTTTCAAATGGTCACAAAATCTTGTACACTCCGACTTTTTAGCTGATTTTTTTTTGTGCATGCCAACAAAAATAAAAGGATCATGTCCACCAAGTTTGGGGCCAAAAATCCTTCCGAAAAAGTTTTAAAAAATCCAGAATTGCAAAAAGTTTTGAAAATCGTAAAAAATAGAAAACAAGTCATCTTGCCATCAAACTTCCCGTGAAGGCTTAAGGGACCATTGTTTGAATTTACATGCCATAAAAATGGCAATGGCACACAGAAATATGAAGATGTGCCTAAACCCACCTGCCACACTATCGATCCACGACTTGCGCATCCCATCTCTCTGACAGGCGTAGTGCCCGCCCGCCCGCCCGCTCATTTCGTCAGTTGGCTTAGGCTTTCGGAGTTCATTCCCAGTCAAAGATCGGACCAACCGAGGGTTGCGATAGCACATGCTAGGCTCGGGCATGTGCTGGTGCTGCATTTTTCTTCGTCAGGGCACCATCACCGGAGCATCGCCGGAGAACTTGACCGACGGCATTGAGGTTCAGGTGATCGAGGGCGCCGGGGGGTGTGCGCACATGATGTGTGGTGGGTGCTAGTACTTGGCCCTTATATTGGCCCCCTATCCCTCATCAAACCTCGAGAGCTCACACCCCCTTAAAGAGCACTTGAGATTTTACAGGTTTGCTGCCAGTAGGCATTAAAGTGTCTGAAATGGGGACACTTTTTTCAAATGGTCACAAAATCTTGTACACTTCGAGTTTTTAGCTGAATTTTTTTGTGCATGCCAAAAAAAATAAAAGGATCACGTCTACCAAGGTTGGGCCCAAAATGCCTTCCTTTTTAAAAATCCCCAACCGTGAAAAGTTTTGAAAATCATGAAAAATAGAAAACGAGTCATCTTGCCATGAAACTTTACGTGAAGGCTTAAGGGGCCATTGTATGAATTTACAAGCCATAAAAATGGCATTGGCATGTAGAAATATGAAGATGTGCCTAAACCCACCTACTACCCTATCGATCCATGGCTTGCGCATCCCGTCTCTCTGGTCGACGCAGTGCCTGCCCGCCCGCTCGTTTCGTCGGTTGGCTTAGGCATACGGAGTTCATTCCGAATCTAAGATTGGACCAGACCGAGGGTTACGGCAGCAGGATCGGCAGCACGCAGAGGGGGACCGGACCGATCCCTGGCTTGCGCATCCCACCCCTTTGGTTGGCTGAGTGCCCGCATGCTCGTTTCGTGGGCTGGCTTAGTCATACGGAGTTCATTCCCAGTCTAAGATCGGATAGGACTGAGGGTTACAACAGCACATGCTGGGCTCGGGCATGTGCTGGTGCCGCATGTTTCTTCGTCGAGGTACCATCGTTGGAGCATCGCTGGAGAACCTGACCGGTGGCATTCGGGTTCCGACGATCGGGGAGGCCGAAGGGGTGTGCAAACATGATGTGCAATGGGTGCTGGTACTTGGCCCTTATATTGGCCCCCTATCCCTCATCAAACCTCGACAACTCACACCCCCTTAAAGAGCATTTGAGATTTTATATGTTTGCTACCAATAGCCATTAAAGTGTCTGAAATTTGGACACTTTTTTCAAATGGTCACAAAATCTTGTACAGTACGAGTTTTTAGCTGAATGTTTTTGTGCATGCCAACAAAATTACAAGGATCATGTCTACCAAGTTTGGGGTGAAAACTCCTTCTGAAAAAATTTTAAAAAATCCCGAACTGCAAAAAGTTTCAAAAATCATGAAAAATAAAAAACGAGTCGTCTTGCCATGAAACTTCACGTGAAGGCTTAAGGGACCATTGTATGAATTTACAAGGCATAAAAATGGAATTGGCACACAGAAATATTAAGATGTGCCTAAACCCACCTACCACCATATCTATCCATGGCACGCACATCCCGTCTCTCTGGCCGACGTAGTGCCCGCCCGTCCGCCCGCTCGTTTCGTCGATTGGCTTAGGCATAACCAGACCGAGGGTTGTGATAGTACAATCGGCAGCACGCAAAGGGGGACCCGGCCAATTTCAGCTTGTCATCCCACCCCTCTAGCCGGTTGAGCGCCCGCATGCTCGTTTCATGGGTTGACTTAGGCATACGGAGTTCATTCCCTGTCTAAGCATATGGAGTTCATTCCCAGTCTAAGATCGGACCGGACCGAAGGTTGCGACAGCACATGCTAGGCTCGGGCATGTGCTGGTGCCATATTTTTCTTCGTCGGGGCACCATCGTCGGAGCATCATCGGAGAACCTGACCGACGGTATTGGGGTTCCGACGATCGGGGCGCCGGGGGGGCTGTGCGCACATGATGTGCGATGGGTGCTGGTACTTGGCCCTTATATTGGCCCCCTATCCCTCATCAAACCTCGAGATCTCACACCCCCTTAAAGAGAATTTGAGATTTTACAGGTTTGCTACCAGTAGCCATTAAAGTGTCTGAAATGGGGACACTTTTTTCAAATGGTCACAAAATCATGTACACTTCGAGTTTTTAGCTGAATTTTTTGTGCATGCCAAAAAAAAATACAAGGATCACGTCCACCAAGTTTGGAGCCAAAACTCCTTCCGAAAAAATTTTAAAAAATCCCGAATCATAAAAAGTTTCAAAAATCATGAAAAATAGAAAATGAGTCGTCTTGCCATGAAACTTCACGTGAAGGCTTAAGGGACCATTGTATGCATTTACAAGCCATAAAAATGGCATTGGCACGCAGAAATATGAAGATGTGCCTAAACCCACCTACCACCCGATCAATCCACAGCTTGCGCATCCCATCTCTCTGGCTTGCATAGTTCCCGCCCGCCCGCCCTCCCGCTCATTTCGTCGGTTGGCTTAGGCATACGGAGTTCATTCCTAGTCTAAGATCAGACCGGACTGATGGTTGCGGCAGCAGGATCGGCAGAACGTAAAGGGGGACCCGGTCGAACCCCGACTTACGCATCCCGCCCTTCTGGCCGACTAAGCGCCCGCACGCTCGTTTCGTGGGTTGACTTAGGCATACGGAGTTCATTCCCTGTCTAAGCATATAGAGTTCATTCCCAGTCTAAGATCGGACCGGACCGAGGGTTGTGACAGCACATGCTAGGCTCGGGCATGTGCTGGTACCGTATTTTTCTTCTCGGGGGTACCATCGTCAGGGCATCGCCTGAGAACTTGAGCAGTGGCATTGGGGTTCTGGCGATCGGGGGGGCTGGGGGGTGTGCGCACATGATGTGCGATGGGTGCTGGTACTTGGCCCTTATATTAGCCCCCTATCCTTCATCGAACCTTGAGAACTCACACCCCCTTAAAGAGCATTTGAGATTTTACAGCTTTGCTGCCAGTAGCCATTAAAGTGTCTGAAATGGGGACACTTTTTTCAAATGGTCACAAAATCTTGTACGCTTCGAGTTTTTAGCTGAATGTTTTTATGCATGCCAACAAAAATACAAGGATCACGTCTACCAAGTTTGGGGCCAAAACTCCCTCCAAAAAAATTTTGAAAAATCCAAAATCGTAAAAGGTTTTGAAAATCGTGAAAAGTAGAAAATGAGTCGCCTTGCCATGAAACTTCACGTGAAGGCTTAAGGGACCATTGTATGAATTTACAAGCCATAAAAATGGCATGTGCCTAAACCCACCTACCACCCTATTGATCCACGTTTTGCATATCCTGTCTCTCTGGTTGGCTTAGGCATACGAAGTTCATTCCATGTCTAAGCCCTAGACGGACCGACGGTTGTGGTAGCAGGACAGACAACGGGATCGACAGCACGCAGAGGGGGACCGGGCTGATCCCCAGCTTGCGCATTATGCCTCTCCGACTGGCTCAGCGCCCGCACGCTCGTTTCATGGGTTAACTTAGGCATACGAAGTTCATTCCCAGTCTAAGATCGGACCAGACCGAGGGTTGCAACAGCACATGCTGGGCTCGGGCTTGTGCTGGTGCAGCATTTTTCTTCGCCAGAGCATCGTCGGAGAACCTTACCTGCGACATTGGGTTTCGGTGATCGGGGGGGCTGGGGGGTGTGCGCACATGATGTGCGATGGGTGCTGGTACTTGCCCTTATATTGGCCCCTATCCTTCATCAAATCTCGAGAGCTCAAACCCCCTTAAAAAGCATTGGAGATTTTATAGGTTTCCTGCCAGTAGCCATTAAAGTGTCTAAAATGGGGACACTTTTTTCAAATGGTCACAAAATCTTGTACACTTCGAGTTTTTAGCTGAATTTTTTTGTGCATGCCAACAAAAATACAAGGGTCATGTCTACCAAGTTTGGGGCCAAAACTCCTTCCCAAAAAATTTTAAAAAATCCCAAATCATAAAAAGTTTTGAAAATCCTAAAAAATATAAAACAAGTCATCTTGCCATGAAACTTCACGTGAAGGCTTAAGGGACCATTGTATGAATTTACAAGCCATAAATATGGCATTGGCATGCAGAAATATGAAGATGTGCCTAAACCCACCTGCCACCCTATCGATCCACGGCTTGCGCATCCTGTCTCTTTGGTCGGCGTAGTGCCCGCCCGCACGCCTGCCCGTTCGTTTCATCAGTTGGCTTAGGCATACGAAGTTCATTCCCAGTCTAAGATCATATCAGATCAAGGGTTGTGCCAGCAAGATCGGCAACACCTAGAGGGGGACCCGGCCGATCCCCAGCTTGCGCATCCCGCCCTTTTTGGCCGACTGAGCCCCCGTACGCTCGTTTCATGGGTTGACATAGGCATACGGAGTTCATTCCCAGTCTAAGCATACGGAGTTCATTTCCAGTCTAAGATCGGACCAGACTGAGGGTTGTGGCAGCACATGCTGGGCTCGGGCATGTGCTGGTGCCATTTTTTTCTTCGTTGGGGCACCATTCCCGGAGCATCGCTGAAGAACCTGACCGACGGCATTGGGGTTCCGGCGATCGGGGTGGCCGGGGGGGTGTGCGCACATGATGTGTGATAGGTGCTGGTGCTTGGCCCTTATATTGGCCCTCTATCCCTCATCAAACCTCAAGAACTCACACCCCCTTAAAGAGCATTTGAGATTTTACAGGTTTGCTTTCAGTAGCCATTAAAGTGTCTAAAATGGGGACACTTTTTTCAAATGGTCACAAAATCTTGTACACTTCCAGTTTTTTGCTGAATTTTTTTGTGGATGCCAACAAAAATACAAGGATCACGTCTAATAAAGTTTGGGGCCAAAACTCCTACCAAAAAAATTTTAAAAAATCCCAAACTATAAAAAGTTTTGAAAATCGTGAAAAATAGAAAAGGAGTCGTCTGGCCATGAAACTTCACGCGAAGGCTTAAGGGACCATTGTACGAATTTACAAGCCATAAAAATGGCATTGGCACATAGAAATATGAAGATGTGTCGAAACCCACCTACCACCCTATCGATCCACGGCTTGCGCATCCCGTCTCTCTGGCCGCCGTAGTGCCCGCCCGCTTGTTTCATCGGTTGGCTTAGGCATACGGAGGTCATTCCCAGACTAAGATTAGACCAGACCGAGGTTTGCAGTAGTAGGATCAACAGTACGTAAAGGGGGACTCGATCGATCCCTGACTTGTGCATCCCGCCCCTCTGGCCGGCTGAGCACCCGCACACTCATTTTATGGGTTGACTTAGGCATACGGAGTTCATTCCCAGTCTAAGCATATGGATTTCATTCCCAGTCTAAGATCGGATCAGACCGAGGGTTGTGGCAGCACATGCTGGGATCGGGCATGTGCTGGTTCACATTTTTCTTCGTCGGGGCACCATCGTCGGAGCATCGCCGGAGAACCTGACCAGCGGCATTGGGGTTTCGACGATCGGGGGTCCGGGGGGTGTGCGCACATGATGTGTGATGGGTGCTGGTACTTGGCCCTTATATTGGCCCTCTATCCCTCATCAAACCTCGAGAACTCACACCCCCTTAAAGTGCATTTGAGATTTTACAGGTTTGCGGCTAGTAGCCATTAAAGAGTCTGGAATGGAGACACTTTTTTCAAATGGTCACAAAATCTTGTACACTTTGAGTTTTTAGCTAAATTTTTTTATGCATGCCAACCAAAATACAAGGATCACGTCTACCAAGTTTGGCACCAAAAATCCTTCCAAAAAAATTTTAAAAAATCTCGAACTGAAAAAAGTTTTGAAAATCGTGAAAAATAGAAAGCGAGTCGTCTTGCCATGAAACTTCACGTGAAGGCTTAAGGGACCATTGTATGAGTTTACAAGCCATAAAAATGGCATTGGCATGTAGAAATATGAAGATGTACCTAAACCCACCTACCACCCTATCGATCCACGGCTTGCGCATCTCGTCTCTCTAGCTTGCGTAATGCTCGCCTGCCAACCCACCCGCCCGCTCGTTCGTTTCGTCAGTTGGCTTAGGCATACGGAGTTCATTCCCAGTCTAAGATCACACCGGACTGAGGGTTGCGATAGCAGGATCGACAGCACGCAGAAAGGGACCTGATCGATCCTCAGCTTGCACATCCCGCCCCTCTGGCCGGCTGAGCGCCCGCACGCTCGTTTCATGGGTTCACTTAGGCATACGAAGTTCATTCCCAGTCTAAGATCGGATCGGACCAAGGGTCGCGGCAGCACAAGCTGGGCTCGAGCATGTGTTGGTGCTGCATTTTTCTTCCTCGGGACACCATCGCCAGAGCATCGTCGGAGAACCTGACCGGCGGCATTGGGGTTCCAGTGATCAGGGGGTCGGGGGGTGTGCGTGCATGATGTGGGATGGGAGCTGGTACTTGGCCCTTATATTGGCCCCCTATCCCTCATCAAACCTCGAGAACTTACACCCTCTTAAAGAGCATTTGAGATTTTACCGATTTGCTGCCAGTAGCCATTAAACTGTGTGAAATGGGGACACTTTTTTCAAATGGTCACAAAATCTTGTACACTTCGAGTTTTTAGCTGAATTTTTTTGTCCATGCCAACAAAAATACAAGGATAACGTCTACAAAGTTTGGGGCTAAAACTTCTTCCGAAAAAATTTTAAAAATCATGAAAAATAGAGAACGAGTCGTATTGCCATGAAACTTCACGTGAAGGCTTAAGGGACCATTGTATGAATTTACAAGCCATAAAAATGGCATTGGCATGCAGAAAATGTGAAGATGTGCCTAAACCCACCTACCACTCTATCGATCCACAGCTTGTGCATCTCGTCTCTTTGGCCGACGTCGTGCCCACTCGCCCACCCGCTCGCTCGTTTCGTCAGTTGGCTTAGGCATACGGAGTTCATTCCCAGTCTAAGATCAGACCAGACCGAGGGTTGTGGTAGCAGGATCGGAAGCACGCAGAGGGGGACCCAACCGATCCCCGGCTTACGCATCCCGCCCCTCTGGCCGGCTGAGTGCCTGCACGCTCGTTTCGTGGGTTGACTTAGGCATACAGAGTTCATTCTCAGTGTAGGCATACTGAGTTCATTCCCAATCTAGGCATACAGAGTTCATTCCCAGTCTAAGATCAGACCAGACCGAGGGTTGCGGCAGCACATGATGTGCTTGGGCCTGTGCTGGTGCCACATTTTTCTTCGTCGGGGCACCATCGTCGGAGCATTACCGGAGCATTATCGGAGAACCTGATCGATGGCATTGAGGTTCCGACGATCGGGGGGGCCGGGGGGGTGTACGCACATGATGTGCGATGGGTGCTGGTAGTTGGCTCTTATATTGGCCCCTTATCCCTCATCAAACCTCGAGAACTCACACCCCCTTAAAGAGCATTTGAGATTTTACAGGTTTGCTGCCAGTAGCCATTAAAGTGTCTAAAATGGGGACACTTTCTTCAAATGGTCACAAAATCTTGTACCCTTCGAGTTTTTAGCTGAATTTTTTTACGCATGCCAACAAAAATACAATGATCATGTTCACCAAGTTTGGGGCCAAAATCCTTTTGAAAAAATTTTAAAAAATCCTAAAACTTAAAAAGTTTTGAAAATCGTGAAAAATAGAAAACAAGTCGTCTTGCCATGAAACTTCACGCGAAGGCTTAAGGGACCATTGTATGAATTTACAAGCATTAAAAATGGCATTGGAATGCAGAAATATGAAGATGTGCCTAAAGGCACCTACCACCCTATCGATCCACGGCTTGCGCATCCCGTCTATCTGGTCGACGTAGTGCCCGCCCGCCCGCCCTCCCGCTCGTTTCGTCGGTTGGCTTAGGCATACGGAGTTCAATCCCAGTCTAAGATCGTACCGGATGGAGGGTTCCGGTAGCAGGATTGGCAGCACGCAGAGGGGGACCCGGTCGGTCTACGACTTGCGCATCCCGCCCCTCTGGTCGGCTGAGCGCCCGCACGCTCGTTTCATGGGTTGACTTAAGCATACGGAGTTCATTCCTACTCTAAGCATACGTAGTTCATTCCCAGTCTAAGATCAGACCAGACCGAGGGTTGTGGCAGCACATGCTGGGCTTGGGCATGTGCTGGTGCCGCATTTTTCTTCGTCGGGGCACCATCACCGGAGCATCGTCGGAGAACCTGACCGGCGGCATTGGGGTTCCGACGATCGGGGGGGCGGGGGGGTGTGTGCACATGATGTACGATGGGTGCTGGTACTTGGCCCTTATATTGGCCCCCTATCCCTCATCAAACCTCGAGAAGTCACACCCCCTTAAAGAGCATTTGAGATTTTACAGGTTTGCTGCCAGTAGCCATTAAAGTGTCTGAAATGGGAACACTTTTTTCAAATGATCACAAAATCTTGTACACCTCGAGTTTTTAGCTGAATTTTTTTGCACATGCCAACAAAAATACAAGGACCACATCTAAGCAGCATTTGGCCAAAAATCCTTCCGAAAAAATTTTAAAAAATCCCGAACCACAAAAAGTTTCGAAAATCGTGAAAAATAGAAAACGAGTCATCTTGCCATGAAACTTCACGTGAAGGCTTAAGGGACCATTGTATGAATTTACAAGCCATAAAAATGGCATTGGCATGTAGAAATATGAAGATGTACCTAAACCCACCTACCACCCTACCGATCCACGGCTTGTGCATCCTGTCTCTCTGGCCCGCGTAGTGCCCGCTCGCTCGCCCGCCTGCTTGTTTCATCTGTGGCTTAGGCATACGGAGTTCATTCCCAATATAAGAGTGGATTGGAGTGAGGGTTGCAATAGTAGGATCGGCAACACACAGAGGGGGACCTGGCCGATCCTCGGCTTGTGCATCCCGCCCCTCTGGCCGGCTGAGCGCCCGCACGGTCGTTCCGTGGGTTGACTTAGGCATATGAAGTTCATTCCCAGTCTAAGCATACGGAGTTCACTCCCAGTCTAAGATCAGACCGGCCCGAGGGTTGCGGCAGCACATGCTAGGCTCGGACATGTGCTGGTGACCCATTTTTCTTCGTCGGGGCACCATCACCGAAGCATCACCGGAAAACCTGCCGACGGTATTGGGGTTCCGACAATCGAGGGGGCCGGGGGGTGTGCGCACATGATGTGCGATGGGTGCTGGTACTTGACCCTTATATTGGCCCCCTATCCCTCATCAAACCTCAAGAACTCACACCCCCTTAAAGAGCATTTGAGATTTTACAGGTTTGCTGCCAGTAGCCATTAAAGTGTCTGAAATGGGGACACTTTTTTCAAATGGTCACAAAATGTTGTACACTTTGAGTTTTTAGCTGAATTTTTTTGTGCATGCCAACAAAAATACAAGGATCACGACTACCAAGTTTTTTACCAAAACTCCTTCCAAAAAAATTTTAAAAAATGCCGAACCACAAAATGTTTCAAAAATCATAAAAAATAGAAAACGAGTCGTCTTGCCATGAAACTTCACGTGAAGGCTTAAGGGACCATTGTATGAATTTACAAGCCATAAAAATGGCATTGGCAGGCAGAAATATGAAGATGTGCCTAAACCCACCTACCACCCTATCGATCCACGGCTTGCGCATCCCGTCTCTCTGGCCGACGTAGTTCCCGCCCGCCCACTCATTTCGTCGGTTGGCTTAGGCATACGGAGTCCATTCCCAATCTAAGATCAGACCGGATTGAGGGTTGCGGCAGCAGGATTGGCAGCATGTAGAGGGGGACCCGGTCGATCCCCAGCTTGCGCATCCCGCCCCTCTGGTCGGCTGAGCGCTTGCACGCTTGTTTCGTGGGTTGACTTAGGCATACGGAGTTCATTCCCAGTCTAAGCATATGGAGTTCATTTCCAGTCTAAGATCAGACAAGACCAAGGGTTGCAGCAGCACATGCTGGGCTCCAGCATATGCTGGTACTACATTTTTCTTCACTGGGGCACCATCATCGGAGCGTCATCGGAGAACCTGACCGACAACATTGGGTTCCGATGATCGAGGGGCCGGGGGGTGTGCACACATGATGTGTGATGGGTGCTGGTACTTGGCCCTTATATTGGCCCCTATCCCTCATCAAACCTCAAGAACAAACACCCCCTGAAAGAGCATTTGAGATTTTACAGGTTTGCTGCCAGTAGCCATTAAAGTGTTTGAAATGGGGATACCTTTTTCAAATGGTCACAAAATCTTATACACTTCGAGTTTTAAGCTGAATTTTTTTGTGCATGCCAACAAAAATACAAGGATCACGTCTACCAAGTTTGGGGCCAAAACTACTTTTGAAAAAATTTTAAAAAATCTTGAACTGTAAAAAGTTTCAAAAATCATCAAAAATAGAAAACGAGTCGTCTTGCCATGAAACTTCACGTGAAGACTTAAGGGACCATTGTATGAATTTACAAGCCATAAAAATGGCATTGGCACATAGAAATATGAAGATGTGCCTAAACCCACCTACCACCTTATCGATCCACGACTTGCGCATCCCGTCTCTCTGGCCGACGTAGTGCCCACCCGCCCGCTCGCCCGTTCATTTTGTCGGTTGGCTTAGGCATACGAAGTTCATTCCCAATCTAAGATCAGACCAAACCGAGGGTTATGGTAGCAAGATTGGCAGCATGTAGAGGGGGACCTGGTCGATCCTCGGCTTGCGCATCCCACCCCTTTGGCCGGCTGAGCGCCCGTACGCTCGTTTCGTAGGTTGACTTTGGCATATGGAGTTCATTCCCAGTCTAAGCACACGGAGTTCATTCCCAGTCTAAGATGGGACCGAACCGAGGGTTGCGGCAGCACATGCTGGGCTCGGGCATGTGCTGGCACCGCTTTTATCGTCACAAGGGCACCATCACCGGAGCATCGTCGGAGAACCTGACCGACGACATTGGGGTTCGGCGATCAGGGGGGTCGGGGGGCGGGTGTACGTACATGATCTGTGATGGGTGCTGGTACTTGGCCCTTATATTGGCCCCCTATCCCTCATCAAACCTCAAGAACTCACACCCCCTTAAAGAGCATTTGAGATTTTACAGGTTTGCTGCCAGTAGCCATTAAAGTGTCTGAATTAGAGACACTTTTTTCAAATGGTCAGAAAATCTTGTACACTTCGAGTTTTTAGCTGAATTTTTTTGTACATGCCAACAAAAATACAAGGATCACGTCTACCAAGTTTAGGTCCAAAACACCTTTCAAAAAAATTTAAAAAAATCTCGAACCGTAAAAAGTTTCAAAAATCACGAAAAATAAAAAATGAGTCATCTTGCCATGAAACTTCATGTGAAGGCTTAAAGGACCATTGTATGAATTTACAAGCAAAAAAAATGGCATTGGCACGTAAAAATGTGAAGATGTGCCTAAACCCACCTACCACCATATTGATCCACGGCTTGCGCATCCCGTCTCTCTAGCTGGCGTAGTGCCCGCCCGGCCACCCGTTCGTTTCGCTGGTTACCTTAGGCATATGGAGTTCATTCCCAGTCTAAGAACAGACTGGACCGAGGGTTGCGACAATCGGATCGATAGCACGCAGAGGGGGAATCGGCCGATCCCCGGCTTGCGCATCACGCCCCTCTGGCCGACTGAGCGCCCGCATGCTCGTTTTGTGGGTTGACTTAGGCATACGGAGTTCATTCCCATTCTAAGCATACGGAGTTCATTCCCAGTCTAAGATCGGACAGGACCAAGGGTTGCGGCAACACATGCTGGGCTCGAGCATGTGCTGGTCCTGCATTTTTCTTCATCGGGGCACCTTCGTCGGAGCATCACCGGAGAACCTGACCGGCGGCATTGGGGTTCCGATGATGGGGGGCCCGGGGGGGCGTGCGCACATGATGTGCGATGGGTGCTGGTACTTGGCCCTTATATTGGCCCCCTATCCCTCATCAAACCTCCAGAACAAACACCCCCTTAAAGAGCATTTGGGATTTTACAGGTTTGCTGCCAGTAGCTATTAAAGTGTCTGAAATGGGGACACTTTTTTCAAATGGTCACAAAATCTTGTACACTTCGAGCTTTTAGCTGAATTTTTTTGTGTATGCCAACAAAAACACAAGGACCATGTCTACCAAGTTTGGGGCCAAAACTCCTTTCTAAAAAATTTAAAAAAATCTCGAACCGCAAAAAGTTCCAAAAATCGTGAAAAATAGAAAACGAGTCGTCTTGCCATGAAACTTCACGTGAAGGCTTAAGGGACCATTGTATGAATTTACAAGCCATAAAAATGGCATTGGCACATAGAAATGTGAAGATGTGCCTAAACCCATCTACCACCCTATCGATCCACGGCTTGCACATCCCGTCTCTCTGGCCGACGTAGTGCCCGCCCGGCCGCCCACCCGCTCGTTTCGTCGGTTGGCTTAGGCATACGGAGTTCATTCCCAGTCTAAGATCAGACCAGACCGAGGGTTGTGGCAACAGGATCGATAGCACGTAGAGGGGGACCCGATCGATCCTCGGCTTGTGTATCCCGCCCCTTTAGCCGGCTAAGCGCCCTCATGCTCGTTTCGTGGGTTGACTTAGGCATACGAAGTTCATTCCCAGTCTAAGATCAGACTGGACTGAGGGTTACAACAGCACATGCTGGGTCGGGCATGTGCTGGTTCCGTATTTTTCTTCATCGGGGCACCATCGTTGGAGCATCGTCGGAGAACCTGACTCGCGGTATTGGGGTTCCGGCGATCGGGGGGACCGGGGGTGGTGTGCGCATATGATGTGCGATGGGTGCTGGTACTTGGCCCTTATATTGGCCACCTATCCCTCATCAAACCTTGAGAACTCACGCCACCTTAAAGAGCATTTGAGATTTTACAGGTTTGCTGCCAGTAGCCATTAAAGTGTTTCAAATGGGGACACTTTTTTCAAATGGTCGAAAAATCTTGTACACTTCGAATTTTTAGCTGAATTTTTTTGTGCATGCCAACAAAAATACAAGGATCACGTCTACCAAGTTTGGGGCCAAAACTACTTCCTAAAAAATTTTAAAAAATCATGAACCAAAAAAAGTTTTGAAAAGCGTGAAAAATGGAAAACGAGTCGTCTTGCCATGAAACTTCACATGAAGGCTTAAGGGACCATTGTATGAATTTACAAGCCATAAAAATTGCATTGGCACACAGAAATATGAAAATGTGCGTAAACCCACCTACCACCCAATCAATCCACGGCTTGCGCATCCCGTCTCTCTGGCCTGCGTAATGCCCGCCCGCCCGCCAGTCCGCTTGTTTAGTCGGCTGGCTTAGGCATACGGAGTTTATTCCCAATCTAAGATCAGACTAGACCAAGGGTTGCGGTAGTAGGATCGGTAGCACGTAGAAGGGGACCCGTCCGATCCCCGGCTTGCGCATCCCGCCCTCTGGCCGGCTGAGCGCCCGCACGCTCGTTTCGTGGGTTAACTTAGGCATACGGAGTTCATTCCCAGTCTAAGATCGGACCAGACCGAGGGTTGCGGCAGTAAATGCTGGGCTTGAGCATGTGCTAGTGTCACATTTTTCTTCGTCGGGTAACCATCGTCGGAGCATTGCCGGAGAACCTGACCGGCGGCATTGGAGTTCCGGCGATCGGGGGGCCGGGGGGGTGTGCGCACATGATGTACGATGGGTGCTGGTACTTGGCCCTTATATTGGCCCCCTATCCCTCATCAAACCTCAAGAACTCACACCCCCTTAAAGAGCATTTGAGATTTTATAGGTTTGCTGCCAGTAGCCATTAAAGTGTCTGAAATGGGGACACTTTTTTCAAATGGTCACAAAATCTTGTACACTTCGAGTTTTTTGCTGAATTTTTTCGTGCATGCAAAAAAAATACAAGGATCACGTCTTCCAAGTTTGGGGCCAAAACTCCTTCCAAAAAAATTTTAAAAAATCCCGAACCGTAAAAAGTTTCAAAAATCATGAAAAATAAAAAACGTGTCGTCTTGCCATGAAACTTCCCGTGAAGGCTTCAAGGACCATTGTATGAATTTACAAGCCACAAAAATGGCATTGGCATGCAGAAATATAAAGATGTGCCTAAACCCACCTACCACCCTATCGATCCAAGGTTTGCGCATCTCGTCTATCTGGCCAACGTAGTGCCCACCCGCCCGGCCACCCGCTCGTTTCGTCGGCCCCTGGTGAAACCTCGAGAACTCAAACCCCCTTAAAGAGCATTTGAGATTTTACAGGTTTGCTGCCAAAAGCCATTAAAGTGTCTGAAATGGGAACACTTTTTTCAAATGGTCACAAAATCTTGTACACTTGGACTTTTTAGCTAAATTTTTTTGTGCATGCCAACAAAAATACAAGGATCACGTCAACCAAGTTTAGGGCCAAAACTCTTTTTGAAAAAATTTTAAAAAATCTTGAAGCACAAATAGTTTTAAAAATCTTGAAAAATAGAAAATGTGTCGTCTCGCCATGAAACTTCACGTGAAGGCTTAAGGGACCATTGTATGAATTAACAAGCTATAAAAATGGCATTGGCACATAGAAATATGAAGATGTGCCTAAACCCACCTAACACCCTATCCATCCACGGCTTGTGCATCCCGTCTCTCTGGCTGGCATGGCGCCCGCCCACCCGCCCGCCCGCTCGTTTCATCGGTTGGCTTAGGCATACGGAGTTCATTCCCAGTCTAAGATCAGATCAGACCCAGGTTTACAGCAGCAGGATTGGCAGCACGTAGAGGGAGACCCGGTCGATCCCCGGCTTGCGCAACCCGCCCCTTTGGCCGGTTGAGCACCCGCACGCTCGTTTCATGGGTTGACTTAGGCATACAGAGTTCATTCCTAGTCTAAGCATACAGAGCTCATTTCCAGTCTAAGATCAGACCAGATCGAGGGTTGCGGCAGCACATGCTAGGCTCAGGCATGTGCTGGTGCCAGATTTTTCTTCGCCGGGGCACCATCATCGGAGCATCACTGGAGAACCTGATCGACGGCATTCGGGTTCCGACGATCGGGGGTGCCGGGGGGTGTGCGCACATAATGTGCGATGGGTGTTGGTACTTGGCCCTTATATTGGCCCGTATCCTTCATCAAACCTCAAAAACTCACACCCCCTTAAAAAGCATTTGAGATTTTACAGGTTTGCTGCCAGTAGCCATTAAAGCGTATGAAATGGGGACACTTTTTTCAAATGGTCACAAAATCTTGTACACTTCGAGATTTTAGCTTAATTTTTTTGTGCATGCAAAAAAAAAAATACAAGAATCATGTCTACCAAGTTTGGGGCCGAAACTCCTTCTGAAAAAATTTTAAAAAATCTCGAACCGTAAAAAGTTTCCAAAATCATGAAAAATAGAAAACTAGTCGTGTTGCCATGAAACTTCACGTGAAGGCTTAAGGGACCATTGTATGAATTTACAAGCCATAAAAATGGTATTGGCATGCAGAAATATGAAGATGTGCCAAAACCCACATACCACCCTATCGATCCACGGCTTGCACTTCCCGTTTCTCTGGCTAGCGTAGTGCCTGCCCGTCCGTCAGCTCGTTTCGTCGGTTGGCTTAGGCATACGGAGTTCATTCCCAGTCTAAGATTAGACCGGACTGAGGGTTACGGCAGCAGGATCGGCAGCATGCAGAGGGGGACCTGGCTGATCCCCGGCCTACGCATCCCACCACTCTGGCCGGCTGAGCGCCCGCATGCTAGTTTCGTGGGTTGACTTAGGCATACGAAGTTCATTCCCAGTCTAAGCATACAGAGTTCATTCATAGTCTAAGATCGGACCGAACCGAGGGTTACGGTAGCACATGCTGGGCTCAGGCATGTGCTGGTGCCGCATTTTTCTTCGTCGAGGCACCATCCCCAAAGAACCTGACCGAGACATTGGGGTTCCGGCGATCGGGGGGCCGGGGAGGGTGTGCGCACATGATGTGCGATGGGTGCTGGTACTTGGCCCTTATATTGGCCCCCTATCCCTCATCAAACCTTGAGAACTCAAACCCCCTCAAAGAGCATTTGAGATTTTACAGGTTTGCTGCCAGTAGCCATTAAAGTGTCTAAAATTGGGACACTTTTTTCAATTGGTTACAAAATCTTATACACTTCGAGTTTTTAGCTGAATTTTTTTGTGCATGCCAAAAAAAATACAAGGATCACATCTACCAAGTTTGGGGTCAAAACTCCTTCCAAAAAAATTTCAAAAAATTCCGAACCCCAAAAAGCTTTGAAAATCATGAAAAATGGAAAACGAGTCGTCTTGCCATGAAACTTCAAGTGAATGCTTAAGGGACCATTGTATTAATTTACAAGCCATAAAAATGGCATTGGCACGTAGAAAGATGAAGATGTGCCTAAACCCACCTATCACCCTATCGATCCACGGCTTGCGCATCCCGTCTCTCTAGAAGGTGTAGTGCCCGCCCACCCGCCCGCTCGTTTCGTCGGTTTGCTTAGGCATACAGAGTTTATTCCCAGTCTAAGATCAGATCGGACTGAGGGTTGCGGTAGCAAGATTGGCAGCATGCAGAGGGGGACCCGCCCGATCCCCGGCTTGCGCATCCCTCCCCTCTGGTCGACTGAGCACCCGCACGCTCGTTTCGTGGGTTGACTTAGGCATACGGAGTTCATTCCCATTCAAGCATACGAAGTTCATTCCCAGTCTAAGATCGGACCGGATCGAGGGTTGCGGCAGCACATGCTGGTCTCGAGCATGTGCTGGTGTCGCATTTTTCTTCATCGGGGCACCATTGTCGGAGCATCACCGGAGAACCTGACCGACGGCATTAGGGTTCAGGCGATCGGGGGGGCCGGGGGGTGTGCGCACATGATGTGCGATGGGTGCTGGTACTTGGCCCTTATATTGGCCCTCCATTCCTCATCAAACCTAGAGAACTCACACCTCCTTAAAGAGCATTTGAGATTTTACAGGTTTGCTGCCAGTAGCCATTAAAGTGTCTAAAATGGGGACACTTTTTTCAAATGGTCACAAAATCTTGTACACTTCGAGTTTTTAGCTGAATTTTTTTGTGCATGCCAAAAAAAATACAAGGATCACATCTACCAAGTTTGGGGCCAAATCTCCTCCGAAAAAAATTTAAAAAATCCCGAACTGCAAAGAGTTTCAAAAATCGTGAAAAATAGAAAACGAGTCGTCTTGCCATGAAACTTCACGTCAAGGCTTAAGGGACCATTGTATGAATTTACAAGCCATAAAAATGGCATTGGCACACAGAAATATGAAGATGTGCCTAAACCCATCTACCACCCTATCGATCCACGGCTTGTGCATCCCGTCTCTCTGGCCGACGTAGTGCCCGCCCATCTGCTCGCTCGTTTCGTCGGTTGGCTTAGGCATACGGAGTTCATTCCCAGTCTAGGATTGGACCAGACTGAGGGTTGTGGCAGCAGGATCAATAGCACGCAGAGAGGGACCCGATCGATCCCCAGCTTCCACATCCCGCCCCTCTGGTCTACTGAGCGCTCGCACGCTCATTCCGTGGGTTGACTTAGGCGTACAGAGTTAATTCCCAGTCTGAGCATACGGAGTTCATTCCCAGTCTAAGATCGGACCAGACCGAGCATTGCGGCAGCACATGCTTGGCTCAGGCATGTGCTCGTGCCATATTTTTCTTCACCGGGGCACCATCGCCGGAGCATCACAGGAGAACCTAACCGGCGGCATTGGGGTTCCGGTGATCGGGGGGCCGGGGGGTATGCGCACTTGATGTGCAATGGGTGCTGGTACTTGGCCCTTATATTGGCCCCCTATCTCCCATCAAACCTAGAGAACTCACACCCCCTTAAAGAGCATTTGAGATTTTACAGGTTTGCTGCCAGTAGCCATTAAAGTGTCTGAAATGGGGACACTTTTTTCAAATGGTCACAAAATCTTGTACACTATGAGTTTTTAGCTAAATTTTTTTGTGCATGCCAACAAAAATACAAGGATCACGTCTACCAAGTTTGGGGCCAAATCTCCTCCGAAAAAATTTTAAAAAATCCCGAACTGCAAAGAGTTTCAAAAATCGTGAAAAATAGAAAATGAGTCGTCTTGCCATGAAACTTCACGTCAAGGCTTAAGGGACCATTGTATAAAATGGCATTGGCACGCAGAAATATGAAGATGTGCCTAAACCCACTTACCACCCTATCGATCCACGACTTGCGCATCCCGTCTCTCTGGCCGGCATAGTGCCCGCCCGCCCGCCCGCTCGTTTCGTCGGTTGGCTTAGGCATACGGAGTTCATTCCTAGTCTACGATCGGACCAGACTGAAGGTTACAGCAGCAGGATCGATAGCACGTAGAGAGGGACCCGATCGATCCCCAACTTGCACATCCCGCCCCTTTGGCCGACTGAGCACTCGCACGCTCGTTCCGTGGGTTGACTTAGGCATACGGAGTTAATTCCCAGTCTGAGCATATAGAGTTCATTCTCAGTCTAAGATCAGACCGGACTGAGGGTTGCAGTAGCAAGATTGGCAGCACGTAGAGGGGGACCCACCCGATCCCCAGCTTGCGCATCCCTCCCCTCTGGTCAACTGAGCACCCGCACGCTCGTTTCGTGGGTTGACTTAGGCATACGGAGTTCATTCCCATTCAAGCATACGGAGTTTATTCCCAGTCTAAGATCGGACCGGATCAAGGGTTGCGGCAGCACATGCTGGTCTCGAGCATTTGAGATTTTACAGGTTTGCTACCAGTAGCCACTAAAGTGTCTGAAATGGGAACACTTTTTCAAATGGTCACAAAATCTTGTACATTTCGATTTTTTTGGTGAATTTTTTTGTGCATGCCAACAAAAATATAGGGATCCCGTCTACTAAGTTTGGGGCCAAAAATCCTTCCGAAAAAATTTTAAAAAATCCCGAACCGCAAAAAGTTTTGAAAATCGTGAAAAATAAAAAACAAGTCGTCCTGCCATGAAACTTCACATGAAGGCTTAAGGGACCATTGTTTGAATTTACAAGACATAAAAATGGCATTGGCACACAGAAATATGAAGATGTACCTAAACCCACCTACCACCCTATCGATCCACGGCTTGCGCATCCCGTCTCTCTGGCCGACGTAGTGCCCGCCCGCCCGCCCACCCGCTCGTTTCGTCGGTTGGCTTAGGCATACGGAGCTCATTCCCAGTCTAAGATTGGATCAGACCGAGGGTCACAGCAGCAGGATCGGTAGCACGCAGAGGGGGACCCGACCGATCCCCGGTTTCTGCATCCCACCCCTCTGGCCGGCTAAGCGCCCGCACGCTCATTTCGTGGGTTGACTTAGGCATACAGAGTTCATTCCCAGTCTAAGCATACGGAGTTCATTCCCAGTCTTAGATCGGACCAGATCGAGGTTTACGGCAGCACATGCTGGGCTCGGGCATGTGCTGGTGCCGCATTTTTCTTCATCGGGGCACCATCGCAGGAGAACCTGACCGGCGGCATTGGGGTTCCGACGATCGGGGTGGCCGGGGGGGTGTGCACACATGATGTGTGATGGGTGCTGGTGCTTGGCCCTTATATTGGCCCCCTATCCCTCATCAATCCTTGAGAACTCACACCCCCTTAAGGAGCATTTGAGATTTTACAGGTTTGCTGCCAGTAGCCATTAAAGTGTCCGAAATGGGGACACTTTTTTCAAATGGTCACAAAATCTTGTACAGTTCGAGTTTTTAGCTGAATTTTTTTGTGCATGCCAACAAGAATACAGGGATCATGTCTACCAAGTTTGGGGCCACAACACCTTCCGAAAAAATTTTAAAAAATCCCAAACCGCAAAAAGTTTCAAAAATAATGAAAAATAGAAAACGAGTCGTCTTGCCATGAAACTTCACATGAAGGCTTAGGGGACCATTGTATGAATTTACAAGCCATAAAAATGGCATTGGCATGCAGAAATATGAAGATGTACCTAAACCCACCTACAACCCTATTGATCCACGGCTTGGGCATGTCGTCTCTCTGGCCGACATAGTGCCCGCCCGCCCGCTTGTTTCGTCGGTTGGCTTAGGCATACGGAGTTCATTCCCAATTTAAGATTGGACCGGACCGAGGGTTGTGGTAGCAAGATCAGCACCCGACCGATCCCCAGCTTGCGCATCCGCCCCTCTGGCCGACTGAGCGCCCGCATGCTCGTTTCGTGGGTTGACTTAGGCATACGGAGTTCATTCCCAGTCTAAGCATACGAAGTTCATTCCCAGTCTAAGATCGGACCGGACCGAGGGTTGCGGTAGCACATACTGGGCTCGAGCATGTGCTGGTGCCGCATTTTTCTTCGTCGGGGCACCATCACCGGAGCATCACCGGAGAACTTGACCGATCGCATTGGGGTTCTGATGATCGAGGGGGCCGGGGGGGTTTGCGCAAATGATGTGCCATGGATGCTGGTACTTGGCCCTTATATTGGTCCCCTATACCTCATCAAACCTCAAGAACTCACACCCCCTTAAAGAGCATTTGAGATTTTACAGGTTTGCTGCTAGTAGCCATTAAAGTGTCTGAAATGGGGACACTTTTTTCAAATGGTCACAAAATCTTGTACACTTTGAGTTTTTGGCTGAATATTTTTGTGCATGCCAACAATAATACAAGGATCACGTTTACCAAGTTTGGGGCCAAAACTCCTTTCGAAAAAATTTTAAAAATTCCTGAACCGTAAAAAGTTTTGAAAATCGTGAAAAAAAGAAAACGAGTCATCTTGCCATGAAACTTCACGTGAAGGCTTAAGGGACCATTGTATGAATTTACAAGCCATAAAAATGGCATTGGTATGCAGAAATATAAAGATGTGCCTAAACCCACCTACCACCCTATCGATCCACGGCTTACGGATCCCGTCTCTCTGGCCGACGTAGTGCCCGCTCGCCCGCCCGCCTGCTCGTTTCATCGGTTGGCTTAGGCATACGGAGTTCATTCCCATCTAAGATCAGATCGGATCGAGGGTTGCTACAGCAGGATCGACAGCGCACAGAGGGGGACCCTGCCAATCCCCAGCTTACGCATCCAGCCCCTCTGGCCAGCTGAACGCCCACACGCTCGTTTCGTGGGTTGACATAGGCATACGGAGTTCATTCCCAATCTAAGATTGGGCTGGGCCAAGGGTTGCTGTAGCAGGATCGGCAGCACGCAGAGGGGGACTCGGTCGATCCTCGGCTTACGCATCCCGCCCCTTTCGTTGAGCGCCCGCACGCTCGTTTCGTGGTTGACTTAGGCATACAGAGTTCATTCCCAATCTAAGCATACGGAGTTCTTTCCCAATCTAAGATCGGACCAGACCGAGGGTTGCGGCAGCACATGCTAGGCTCGGGCATGTGCTGGTGCCGTATTTTTTTCGTCGGGGCACCATCATTGGAGTTTCGCCGGAGAACCTGACTGACGGCATTGGGGTTTCAGCGATCGGGGGGGCCGGGGGGTGTGCGCACATGATGTTCGATGGGTGCTGGTACTTGGCCCTTATATTGGCCCCCTATCCCTCATCAAACCTCGAGAACTCACACCCCTTTAAAGAGCGTCTGAGATTTTATAGGTTTGCTGCCAGTAACCATTAAAGTGTCTAAAATGGGGACACTTTTTTCAAACGGTCACAAAATCTTGTACACTTCGAGTTTTTATTTGAATTTTTTTATGCATGTCGACAATAGTACAAGGATCACGTCTACCAAGTTTGGGGCCAAAACTCCTTCCAAAATAATTTTAAAAAATCCCGAACCACAAAAAGTTTTAAAAATCATGAAAAATAGAAAACGAGTCGTCTTCCCATGAAACATCACGTGAAGGCTTAAGGGACCATTGTATGAATTTACAAGCCATAAAAATGGCATTGGCATGCAGAAATATGAAGATGTGCCTAAACCCACCTACCACCCTATCGATCCATGGCTTGCGCATCCCGTCTCTTTGGTCGGTATAGTGCCCGCCCGCACGCTCGTTTCGTCGGTTGGCTTAGGCATACGGAGTTCATTCCAAGTGTAAGATCGGACTGGACTGAGGGTTACGGTAGTAGGATCGACAGCACGTAGAGGGGGACCCGCCCGATCCTCGGGTTGTGCATCCCGCCCCTCTGGCCGACTGAGCCATGAAAAATAGAAAACCGTAAGGGACCATTGTATGAATTTACATGCCATAAAAATGGCATTGGCACGTAGAAATATGAAGATGTGCCTAAACCCACCTACCACCCTATCGATCCATGGCTTGCGCATCCTGTCTCTCTGGCCGACGTAGTGCCCGCCCGCCCGCCTGCTCGTTTCGTTGGTTGACTTAGGCATATGAAGTTAATTCCCAGTCTAAGATCAGACCAGAACAAGGGTTGCAGTAGTAGGATCGGCAGCACGCAGAGGGGGACCCGACCGATCCCCGGGTTGCCCATCCTGCCCCTCTGGCTGGCTAAGCGCCTGTACGCTCATTTCGTGGGTTGATTTAGGCATACAGAGTTCATTCCCAGTCTAAGATTGGACCAGACCAAGGGTTATAGCAGCACAACCTGGGCTCAGGCATGTGCTGGTGTCACATTTTTCTTCGCTGGGGCACCATCGTCGGAGCATCGCCGGAGAACTTGACCGACGGCATTGGGGTTTCGAGGATCAGGGGGGCCGAGGGGTTGTGCACTCATGATGTGCGATGGGTGCTGGTACTTGGCCCTTATATTGGCCCTTTATCCCTCATCAAACCTCAAGAATCACACCCCCTTAAAAAGCATTTGAGATTTTACAGGTTTGCTGCCAGTAGCCATTAAAGTGTCTAAAATGGGGACACTTTTTTCAAATGGTCACAAAATCTTGTACACTTTGAGTTTTTAGCTGAATTATTTTATGCATGCCAACAAAAATACAACGATCCCGTCTACCAAGTTTGCGGCCAAAAATCCTTTCGAAAAAATTTAAAAAAATCCCGAACCGCAAAAAGTTTCAAAAATCATTAAAAATAGAAAACGAGTCGTCTTGCCATTAAAACGTCACGTGAGGGCTTAAGGGACCATTGTATGAATTTACAAGCCAAAAAAATGGCATTGGCTCACAGAAATATGAAGATGTGCCTAAACCCACCTACCACCCTATCGATCCATGGCTTGCGCATCCCGTCTCTCTAGCCGACGTAGTGCCCGCCCGCCCGCCCACCCGCTCGTTTCGTCGGTTGGCTTAGGCAGACGGAGCTCATTCCCAGTCTAAGATTGGATCAGACCGAGGGTCACAGCAGCAGGATCGGTAGCACGCAGAGGGGGACCCGACCGATCCTCGGCTTCTGCATCCCACCCCTCTGGCCGGCTAAGCGCCCGTACGCTCGTTTCGTGGGTTGACTTAGGCATACAGAGTTCATTCCCAGTCTAAGCATACGGAGTTCATTCCCAGTCTAAGATCGGACTAGACCGAGGTTTGCGGCAGCACATGCTAGGCTCTGGCATGTGCTGGTGCCGCATTTTTCTTCATCGAGGCACCATCGCCGGAGAACCTGACCGGCGGCATTGGGGTTCCGACGATCGGGGTGGCTGGGGGGGTGTGCACACATGATGTCTGATGGGTGCTGGTACTTGGCCCTTATATTGGCCCCCTATCCCTCATCAATCCTTGAGAACTCACACCCCCTTAAGGAGCATTTGAGATTTTACAGGTTTGCTGCTAGTAGCCATTAAAGTGTCCGAAATGGGGACACTTTTTTCAAATGGTCACAAAATCTTGTACACTTCGAGTTTTTAGCTGAATATTTTTGTGCATGCCAACAAAAATACAGGGATCATGTCTACCAAGTTTGGGGCCACAACACCTTCCAAAAAAATTTTAAAAAATCTCAAACCGCAAAAAGTTTCAAAAATAATGAAAAATAGAAAACGAGTCGTCTTGCCATGAAACTTCACATGAAGGCTTAGGGGACCATTGTATGAATTTAAAAGCCATAAAAATGGCATTGGCATGTAGAAATATGAAGACGTAACTAAACCCACCTACCAGCCTATCGATCCACGGCTTGCGCATCTCGTCTCTCTGGCCGACATAGTGCCCGCCCGTCCGCTTGTTTCGTCGGTTGGCTTAGCCATACGGAGTTCATTCCCAATTTAAGATTGGACCGGACCGAGGGTTGTGGTAGCAAGATCAGCACCCGACCGATCCCCGACTTGCTCATCCCGCCCCTCTAGCCGGCTGAGCGCCCTCATGCTCGTTTCGTGGGTTGACTTACGCATACGGAGTTCATTCCCAGTCTAAGCATACAAAGTTCATTCCCAGTCTAAGATCGGACCAGACCGAGGGTTGCGGTAGCACATGCTGGGCTCGAGCATGTGCTGGTGCCGCATTTTTCTTCATCGGGGCACCATCACCGGAGCATCACCGGAGAACCTGACCGATTGCATTGCGGGTTCTGATGATCGAGGGGGCCGGGGGGGTGTGCGCAAATGATGTGCCATGGGTGCTGGTACTTGGCCCTTATATTGGCCCCCTATACCTCATCAAACCTCAAAAACTCACACCCCCTTAAAGAGCATTTGAGATTTTACAGGTTTACTGCCAGTAGCCATTAAAGTGTCTGAAATGGGGACACTTTTTTCATATGGTCACAAAATCTTGTACACTTCGAGTTTTTAGCTGAATTGTTTTGTGCATGCCAACAAAAATACAAGGATCACGTCTACCAAGTTTGGGGCCAAAACTCCTTCCGAAAAAATTTTAAAAAATCCTAGACCGCAAAAGGTTTCCAAAATCGTGAAAAATAGAAAACGAGTCATCTTGCCATGAAACTTCACGTGAAGGCTTAGGGGACCATTGTATGAATTTACAAGCCATAAAAATGGCATTGCCATGCAGAAATATGAAGATGTACCTAAACCCACCTATCACCCTATCGATCCACGGCTTGCGTAGCTCGTCTCTCTAGCCGACGTAGTGCCCGCCCGCCCGTTTATTTCGTCGGTTGGCTTAGGCATACGGAGTTCATTCTTAGTTTAAGATTGGACTGCACTGAGGGTTGTGGTACAGAATCGGCAGCACGTAGAGGACCCGGCCGATCCCCGACTTGCGCATCCCACCCCTCTGGCAGGCTGAGCGCCCAAACGTTCGTTTCGTGGGTTCACTTAGGCATGTAGAGTTCATTCCCAGTCCAAGCATACGGAGTTCATTCCCAGTATAAGATCGGACTGGACCGAGGGTTACGACAGTACATGCAGCGCTCAGGCATGTGCTGGTGTCGCATTTTTCTTTGATGGGGCACCATCGCTGAAGAACCTGACCGACGGCATTGGGGTTCCGACGATCGGGGGGGCCGAGGGAGTTTATTTCCAGTCTAAGATCGGACCGGACCAAGGGTTGCGGTAGCAGGATCGACAGGACGTAGAGGGAGACCCGGTTGATCCCCGGCTTGCGCATCCCGCCCCTCTGGCCGGTTGAATGCCCGCACGCTCGTTTTGTGGGTTGACATAGGCATACGGAGTTCATTCCCAGTCTAAGCATACGAAGTTCATTCCCAGTCTAAGATTGGACCAGACCGAGGGTTGTGGCAGCACATGCTGGGCTCGAGCTTGTGCTGGTGTCATATTTTTCTTCGTCGGGGCACCATCGTCGGAGCATCGCCGGAGAACCCGACCGGTGGCATTGGGGTTCCGGCGATCAGGGGGGTTGGGGGGGTGTGCACGCATGATGTGCGATGGGTGCTGGTACTTGGCCCTTATATTTCCCCCTATCCCTTATCAAGCCTTGAGAACTCACACCTCCTTAAAGAGCATTTGATATTTTACAGGTTTGCTGCCAATAGCCATTAAAGTGTCTGAAATGGGGACACTTTTTTCAAATGGTCCCAAAATCTTGTACACTTTGAGTTTTTAGCTGAATTATTTTGTGCATGCCAACAAAAATACAAGGATCACGTCTAGCAAGTTTGGGGCCAAAACTCCTTCCGAAAAAATTTTAAAAATTCTCGAACTGAAAAAGTTTTCAAAAATTGTGAAAAATAGAAAACAAGTCGTCTTGCCAAGAAACTTCGCGTGAAGGCTTGAGGGACCGTTGTATGAATTTACAAGCCATAAAATTGACATTGGCATGCAGAAATATGAAGATGTGCCTAAACCCACCTACCACCCTATCGATCCATGGCTTGCGCGTCCCATCTCTTTGGCCGGCGTAGTTCCCATCTGTCCGCCCGCCCGTTAGTTTCGTCAGTTGGCTTAGGCATACAGAGTTCATTCCTAGTCTAAGATTGAACCGAACCAAGGCCTACGGTAGCAGTATCGGCAGCATGCAGATGGGGACCTGACGGATCCTCAGCTTGCGCATCCCACCCATCTGAAGGGCTGAGCGCCCACATGCTCATTTCATGGGTTGACTTAGGCATACGGAGTTCATTCCCAGTCTAAGCGTACGAAGTTCATTCCCAGTCTAGGATCAGATTGGACCGAGAGTTATGGCAGCACATGCTGGGCTCGGGCATGTGCTGGTGCTGTATTTTTCTTTGTCGGGGCACCATCGCCGAAGCATCACCGAAGACCCTGACCGGCGGCATTGGGGTTTCGGCGATCGGGGGAGTCGGGGGGGGTGTGCGCACGTCATGTGCAATGGGTGCTGGTACTTGGCCCTTATATTGGCCCCCTATCCCTCATCAAACCTTGAGAACTCACACCCCCTTAAAGAGCATTTGAGATTTTACAGGTTTGCTGCCAGTAGCCATTAAAGTGTCTGAAATGAGGACACTTTTTCAAATGGTCACAAAATCTTGTACACTTCGAGTTTTAAGCTGAATTTCTTTGTGCAAGCCAAAAAAATACAAGGATCACGTCTACCAAGTTTGGGACCAAAACTCCTTTGGAAAAAATTTTAAAAAATCTCGAACCACAAAAAGTTTTGAAAATCGTGAAAAATAGAAAACGAGTCATCTTGCTATTAATCTTCACGTGAAGGCTTAAGGGACCATTGTATGAATTTACAAGCCATAAAAATGGCATTGGCATGTAAAAATATGAAAGATGTGCCTAAACCCACCTACCACCCTATCGATCCACGGCTTGCGCATCCCGTCTCTCTGGCCGGCTTAGTGTCCGCTCGCGCGCCCGCCTGCTCGTTTCATCGGTTGGCTTAGGCGTATGGAGTTCATTCCCAGCCTAAGATCAGACCGGATTGAGGGTTGTGATAGCAGTATCGATAGCATGTAGAGGGGGACCCGACCGATCCCCGGCTTACGCATCCCGCCCCTCTGGCTGACTGAGTGCCCACACGCTCATTTCGTGGGTTGACTTAGGCATACGGAGTTCATTCCCAGTCTAAGCATACAGAGTTCATTTCCAGTCTAAGATCAGACCAGACCGAGGGCTACAGCAGTACATGCTGGGCTCGGGCATTTGCTGGTGCCGCATTTTTCTTCGTTAAGTCACCATCGTCGGAGCATCGCCAGAGAACCTGACCGGAGGCATTAGGGTTCCGACGATCAGGGGCCGGGGGGTGTGCGCACATGATGTGCTATGGGTGCTGGTACTTGGCTCTTATGTTGGCCCCCTATCCGTCATCAATCCTCAAGAACTCACACCCCCTTAAAGAGCATTTGAGATTTTACAGGTTTGCTGCCAATAGCCATTAAAGTGTCTAAAATGGGAACACTTTTTTCAAATGGTCGCAAAATCTTGTACACTTCGAGTTTTTACCTGAATTTTTTTGTGCATGCCATAAAAAATACAAGGATCACGTCTACCATGTTTGGGGCCAAAACTCCTTTCGAAAAAATTTTAAAAAATCCTGAACCGCAAAAAGTTTCAAAAATCATGAAAAATAGAAAACGAGTCATCTTGCCATGAAACTTCACGTGAAGGCTTAGGGGACCATTGTATGAATTTACAAGCCATAAAAATGGCATTGGCACACAAAAATATGAAGATGTGCCTAAACCCACCTACCACCCTATCGATCAACGGCTTGCGCATCCCATCTCTCTGGCCGGTGTAGTGCCTGCCCGCCCGCCCACCCGCTCGTTTCGTCGTTTGGCTTAGGCATGCAGAGTTCATTCCCAGTGTAAGATTAGACCGGACTAAGTGTTGTGGCAGCAGGTTCGGTAGCACATAGACAGGGACCCGACCGATCCCCGGCTTGCACATCCTGCCCCTCTGGCCGGTTGAGCGCCCGCACGCTCATTTCGTGGGTTGACTTAGGCGTATGAAGTTCATTCCCAGTCTAAGCAAACGGAGTTCATTCCCAATCTAAGATCGGATTAGACCGAGGGTTGCGGCTGCACATGCTGGGCTAGAGCATGTGCTGGTACCGCACTTATCTTCACTGGGGCACCATCGTCGGAGCATCGTCGGAGAACCTGACCGACGGCATTAGGGTTTCGACGATCGGGGGGGCCGAGGGGGGTGTGCGCAAATGATGTGCGATGGGTGCTGGTACTTGGCCCTTATATTGGCCCCCTATCCCTCATCAAACCTCGAGAAGTCACACCCCCTTAAAGAGCACTTGAGGTTTTACAGGTTTGCTGCCAATAGCAATTAAAGTGTCTGAAATGAGGACACTTTTTTCAAATGGTCACAAAATCTTGTACACTTCGAGTTTGTAACTGAATTTTTTTGTGCATGCCAACAAAAATACAAGGATCACGTCTACCAACTTTGGGGCCAAAACTCCTTCCAAAAAAATTTTAAAAAATCCCAAACCACAAAAAAGTTTTAAAAATTATGAAAAATAAAAAATGAATCGTCTTGCCATGAAACTTCTCGTGAAGGCTTAAGGGACCGTTGTATGAATTTACATGCCATAAAAATGGCATTGGCACGTAGAAATATGAAGATGTGCCTAAACCCATGACTTGCACATCCCATCTCTCTGGCCGGCATAGTGCCCGCCCGCCCGCCCGTCCGCTCGTTTCGTCGGTTGGCTTAGGCATACAGAGTTCATTCCCTGTCTACGATCGGACCGGACCGAGGGTGGCGGCAGCAAGATCAGCAGCACGTAGAGGGGGACCCGACCAATCCACGGCTTGCGCATTTCACCCCTCTGGCTGGCTGAGCACCCGCACGTTCGTTTCGTGGGTTGACTTAGGCATATGGAGTTCATTCCCAGTCTAAGAATGGATCAGACTGAGGGTTGTGGCAGCACATGCTTGGCTTAGGCATAGGCTGATGCTGTATTTTTCTTCGTCGGGGCGCCATCACCGGAGCATCATCGGAGAACCTGACCGGCTGCATTGGGGTTCCGATGATCGGGGGGTCCGGGGGGGTGTGCGCACATGATGTGCGATGGGTGCTGGTACTTAGCCCTTATATTGGCCCCCTATCCCTCATCAGACCTCGAGAACTCACACCCCCTTAAAGAGTGTTTGAGATTTTACATGTTTGCTGCCAGTAGCCATTAAAATGTATAAAATGGGGACACTTTTTTCAAATGGTCACAAAATCTTGTACACTTCGAGTTTCTAGCTGAATTTTTTTATGCATGCCAAAAAAAATACAAGGATCACGTCTGCCAAGTTTGGGGCAAAAAATCCTTCCAAAAAAATTTTAAAAAATCCTCAACCGCAAAAAGTTTTAAAAATCATGAAAAATAGAAAACGAGTCATCTTGCCATGAAACTTGACGTGAAGGCTTAAGGCACCATTGTATGAATTTACAAGCCATAAAAATGGCATTGGCACGTAGAAATATGAGGATGTCCCTAAACCCACCTACCACCCTATCAATCCACGGCTTGCGCATCCCATCTCTTTGGTCGGCGTAGTGCCCGCTCGCCCGCCCGCCCACTCTCTTCGTCGGTTGGCTTAGGCATACGGAGTTCATTCCCAGTCTAAGATCAGATCAGACTGAGGGTTGCGGCAGCAGGATCGACAACACGCAGAGGGGGACCCGGTCGATCCCCGGCTTGTGCATCCCGCCCCTCTGGCCGGCTGAACGACCGCACGCTCATTTCGTGGGTTGACTTAGGCATACGGAGTTCATTCCCAGTCAAAGATCGGATCGGACCGAGGGTTGCAGCAGCACATGCTGGGCTCGGGCATGTGCTGGTGCCGTATTTTTCTCCACCGGGGCACCATCGTCGGAGCATCGTCAGAGAACCTGACCGACGATATTAGGGTTTCGACAATCGAGGGGGCCGAGGATTGTGTGCACATGATGTGCGGTGGGTGCTGGTACTTGGCCCTTATATTTGCCCCCTATCCCTCATCAATCCTCAAGAACTCAAACCCCATTAAAGAGCATTTGAGATTTTACAGGTTTGCTGCCAGTAGCCATTAAAGTGTTTGAAATGGGGACACTTTTTTCAAATGGTTACAAAATCTTGTACACTTCGAGTTTCTAGTTGAATTTTTTTATGCATGCCAAAAAAAATACAAGGATCACGTCTACCAAGTTTGGAGCTAAAACTCCTTCCGAAAAAATTTTAAAAATCCAGAACCGTAAAAAGTTTGAAAAATCGTGAAAAATAGAAACGAGTCGTCTTGCCATGAAACTTCACGTCAAGGCTTAAGGGACCATTGTATGAATTTACAAGCCATAAAAATGGCATTGGCATGTAGAAATATGAAGATGTGCGTAAACCCACCGACCACCCTATCAATCCACGACTTGCGCATCTCGTCTCTCTGGCCGGAGTACTGCCCGCCCACCCGCTCGTTTTGTCGGTTGGCTTAGGCATACAGAGTTCATTCCCAGTCTAAGATCAGACCAGAATGAGGGTTACGGTAGCAAGATTGGCAGCACGCAGAGGGGGACCCGGCCTATCCCCGGCTTGCGCATCCCGCCCCTCTGGCCAACTAAGTGCCAGCACGCTCGTTTCGTGGGTTGACTTAGGCATACGGAGTTCATTCCCAGTGTAAGCATACGGAGTTCATTCCCAGTGTAAGCATACGGAGTTCATTCCCAATCTATGATCGGACCAGACTGAGGGTTGCGCCAGCACATTCTGGGCTCGGGTATGTGCTTGTGCCGCATTTTTCTTCGTCGGGGAACCATCGTCGGAGAACCTGACCGACGACATTTTGGTTCCGACGATCGGAGGGGCCAGGGGGGTGTGCGACATGATGTGCGATGGGTGCTGGTACTTGGCCCTTATATTGGCCCTCTATCCCTCATCAAACCTTGAGAACTCACACCCCTTTAAAGAGCATTTGAGATTTTACAGGTTTGCTGTTAGTAGCCATTAAAGTGTCTGAAATTGGGACACTTTTTTCAAATGGTCCAAAATCTTGAACACTTCGAGTTTTTAGCTGAATTTTTTTTTGCATGCCAAAAAAAATATAAGGATCACATCTAACAAGTTTGGGGCCAAAACTCCTTCCTTAAAAATATTAAAAAATCTTGAACCACAAAAAGTTTTAAAAATCGTGAAAAATAGAAAACGAGTCATCTTGCCAAGAAACTTCACGTGAAGGCTTATGGGACCATTGTATGAATTTACAAACCATAAAAATATCATTGGCATGCAGAAATATGAAGATGTACCTAAACCCACATACCACCCTATCGATCCACGGCTTGCGCATCCTGTCTCTCTGGCCGGCATAGTGCCCGTTCGCCCGTCCGCCCGCTCATTTCATCGGTTGGCTTAGGCATACGGAGTTCATTCCCAGTCTAAGATCAGATCAGACCGAGGGTTACAGCAGCACATGCTGGGCTTGGGCTTGTGCTGGTGCTTCATTTTTCTTCGTTGGGGCACCATCGCTGGAGAATCACCGGTGAACCTGACCAGCGGCATTGGGGTTCCGACGATCGGGGGGGCTGGGGGGTGTGCTTACATGATGTGCGATGGGTGCTGGTAGCTGGCCCTTATATTGGCCCCCTATCCCAATTCAAACCTCGAGAACTCACACCCCCTTAAAGAGCATTTGAGATTTTACAGGTTTGCTGCCAGTAGCAATTTAAGTGTCTAAAATGGGGACACTTTTTTCAAATGGTCACAAAATCTTGTACACTTCGAGTTTTTAGCTGAATTGTTTTGTGCATGCCAACAAAAAAACAAGGATCATGTCTACCAAGTTTGGGGCCAAAACTCCTTTTGAAAAAATTTTAAAAAATTTAGAACCGTAAAAACTTTCAAAAATCATGAAAAATAGAAAACGAGTCGTCTTGCCATGAAACTAACGTGAAGGCTTAAGGGACCATTTTATGAATTTACAAGCCATAAAAATGGCATTGGCAAGCATAAATATGAAGATGTGCCTAAACCCACCTACCACCCTATCGATCCACGGCTTGCGCATCTCGTCTCTCTGGTCGAAATTGTGCCCACCCGCCCGCTCGCCCGCCCGCCCGCTCGTTTCGTCGGTTGGCTTAGGCATACGGAGTTCATTCCTAGTCTAAAATCGGACCGGACCGAGGGTTGCAGCAACAAGATCAGCAGCACGTAGAGGGGGACCCGATCGATCCCCGGCTTGCGCATCCCACCCCTCTGCCCGGTTGAGCGCCCGCACGCTCGTTCCGTGGGTTGACTTAGGCATACGGAGTTCATTCCCAGTCTAAGCATACGGAGTTCATTCCCAGTCTAAGATCGGATCGGACCGAGGGTTACGACAGCACAAGCTGGAATCGGGCATGTGCTGGTGCCGCATTTTTCTTCGCTGGGGCACCATCGCCGGAGCATCGTCGGAGAACCTGACCAGCGGCATTGGGTTTTCGGCGATCGGGGGGGCCGGGGGGTGTGCGCACATGATGTGTGATGGGTGCTGGTACTTGGCCCTTATATTGGCCCCCTATCCCTCATCAAACCTCGAGAACTCACACCCCCTTAAAGAGCATTTGAGATTTTACAGGTTTACTGCTAGTAGCCACTAAAGTGTCTGAAATGGGGACACTTTTTTCAAATGGTCAAAAAATGTTGTACACATCGAGTTTTTAGCTGAATTTTTTTGTGCATGCCAAGAAAAATACAAGGATCACGTCTACCAAGTTTGGGGCCAAAACTCCTTCCAAAATAATTTTAAAAAATCCCGAACCGTAAAATTTTTGAAAAATCATGAAAAATAGAAAACGAGTTGTCTTGCCACGAAACTTGACGTGAAGGCTTAAGGGACTATTGTATGAATTTACAAGCCATAAAAATGGCATTGGCACATAGAAATATGAAGATGTGCCTAAACCCACCTACCACCCTATCGATCCACGGCTTGCGCATCCCGTCTCTCTGGCTGGCGTAGTGCCTGCCCGCCTGCCCGTTGGCCCACCCGCTCGTTTTGTTGGTTGACTTAGGCATACAGATTTCATTCCTAGTCTAAGATCAGACCAGATCGAGGATTGCGGTAGCAAGATCGACAGCACGTAGAGTGGGACCCGGTCGATCCCCGGCTTATGCATCCCGCCCCTCTGGCCGGCTGAGCGCCCGCACGCTCGTTTCTTGGGTTGACTTAAGCATACGGAGTTCATTCCCAGTCTAAGATCAGACTCGATCAAGGGTTGCGGCAGCACATGTGCTTGTGCCGCATTTTTCTTCACCGGGGCACCATCGCCGGAGCATCGTCGGAGAACCTGACCGGCGGTATTGGGTTTTCGGCAATCGGGGGGCCGGGGGGGTGTGCACACATCATGTGCGATGGGTGCTGGTACTTGGCCCTTATATTGGCCCCCTATCCCTCATCAAACCTCGAGAACTGACACCCCCTTAAAGAGCATTTGAGATTTTACAGGTTTGCTGCCAGTAGCAATTAAAGTGTCTGAAATGGGGACACTTTTTTCAAATGGTCACAAAATCTTGTACACTTCGAGTTTTTAGCTGAATTTTTTTTTGTAAGGGAAAAAAAATACAAGGATCATGTCTACCAAGTTTTGGGCCAAAACTCCTTCCGAAAAAATTTTAAAAAATCCCGAACCGAAAAAAGTTTTGAAAATCGTGAAAAATAGAAAACGAGTCATCTTGCCATGAAACTTCACATGAAAGCTTAAGAGATCATTGTTTGAATTTACAAAAAATAAAAATGGCATTGGCACGTAGAGATATGAAGACGTGCCTAAACCCACCTACCACCCTATCAATCCACGTTTTGCGCATCCCGTCTCTCTAGCCGGTATAGTGCCCGCCCGCACGCCCGCCCGCCCGCTCGTTTCGTCGGTTGGCTTAGGTATACGGAGTTCATTCCCAGTCTAAGATTGGACCAGACCGAGGGTGGCGGCAGCAGGGTCGGTAACACGCAGAGGGGGACCCGGCCGATCCCCGACTTGCGCATCCCACCCCTCTGGCCGACTGAGCGCCCGCACGCTCGTTTCGTGGGTTGACTTAGGCATGCAGAGTTCATTCCCAGTCAAGCATACAGAGTTCATTCCCAGTCTAAGATCAGACTGGACCGAGGGTTGTGGCAGCACATGCTGGGCTCGGGCATGTGCTGCTGTCACATTTTTCTTCGTCGGGGCACCATTGCCGGAGCATCGTCAGAGAACCTGACTGACGGCATTGGGGTTCCGACGATCAGGGGGGCTGGGGGTGTGTGCACATGATGTGCGATGGGTGCTGGTACTTGGCTCTTAAATTGGCCCCCTATCCCTCATCAAACCTTAAGAACTCACACCCCCTTAAAGAGCATTTGAGATTTTACAGGTTTGCTGCCAGTAGCCATTAAAGTGTCCGAAATTGGGACACTTTTTTCAAATGGTCACAAAATCTTGTACACTTTGAGTTTTTAGCTGAATTTTTTTGTGCATGCCAACAAAAATACAAGGATCACGTCTACCAAGTTTGGGGCCAAAACTCCTTCCGAAAAAATTTTAATAAATCTTGAACCGCAAAAAGTTTTGAAAATCGTGAAAAATAAAAAACGAGTCGTCTTGCCATGAAACTTCACATGAAGGCTTAAGGGACCATTGTATGAATTTACAAGTGATAAAAATGGCATTGGCACATAGAAATATGAAGATGTGCCTAAACACACCTACCACCCTATCGATCCACGACTTGCGCATCCCATCTCTTTGGCCGACGTAGTGCCCGCCCGTCCGTCCGCCCACTCATTTTGTCGGTTGGCTTAGGCATACGGAGTTCGTTCCCAGTCTAAGATCAGACCGGACCGAGCGTTGTGGCAGCAGGATCGGCAGCACGCAGAGAGGGACACGATCGATCCCCGACTTGCGCATCCCGCCCCTCTGGCCGGCTGAACGCCCGCCCGCATGCTCATTTCATGGGTTGACTTAGGCATATGGAGTTCATTCCCAGTCTAAGCATACGGAGTTCATTCCCAGTCTAAGATCAGATCAAACCGAGGGTTGCAGCAGCACATGCTGGGCTCGGGCATGTGATGGTGCCGCATTTTTCTTCGCCAGAGCATCGTCGGAGAACCTGACCGGCGGCATTGGGGTTCCGGTGATCGGGGGGCCAAGGGGTGTGCGTACATGATGTGCGATGGGTGCTGGTACTTGCCCTTATATTGTCCCCCTATCCCTCATCAAACCTCGAGAACTCAAACCCCCTTAAAAAGCATTTGAAATTTTACAGGTTTCCTGCCAGTAGCAATTAAAGTGTCTAAAATGGAGACACTTTTTTCAAATGGTCACAAAATCTTGTACACTTAGAGTTCTTAGCTGAATTTTTTTGTGCATGCCAATAAAAATAGAAGGATCACGTCTACCAGGTTTGGGGCCAAAAATCCTTCCGAAAAAATTTTAAAAAATCTCAAACCTTAAAAAGTTTCTAAAATCGTGAAAAATAGAAAACGAGTCGTCTTGCCATGAAACTTCACGTGAAGGCCTAAGGGAGCATTGTATGAATTTACAAGCCATAAAAATGGCAATGGCACGTAGAAATATAAGGATGTGCCTAAACCCACCTACCACCCTATCGATCCACGGCTTGTGCATCCCGTCTCTCTGGCCGGCGTAGTGCCCGCCCGCTCGTTTCGTCGGTTGGCTTAGGCATACAGAGTTCATTCCCAGTCTAAGATCGGACCAGACCGAGGGTTGCAATAGCAGGATCAGCAGCACACAGAGGGGAACACGATCGAATCCCGACTTGCGCATCCCGCCCCTCTGGCCGACTGGGCGCCTGCACGTTCGTTTTGTGGGTTGACTTAGTCATATGAAGTTCATTCCCAGTCTAACCATACGGAGTTCATTCCCAGTCTAAGATCAGACCGGACCGAGGGTTGCGACAGCACATGCTAGGCTCGGGCATGTGCTGGTGCCACATTTTTCTTCATCGGGGCACCATCGCTGGAGCATCGCTGGAGAACCTGACCGGCGGCATTGGGGTTCCGACGACCGGGGGGGCCGGGGGGGGTGTGCACACATGATGTGTGATGGGTGCTGGTACTTGGCCCTTATATTGGCCCCCTATCCCTTATCAAACCTCGAGAACTCACACCCCCTTAAAGAGCATTTCAGATTTTACAGGTTTGCTGCCAGTAGCCATTAAAGTGTCTGAAATGGGGACACTTTTTTCAAATGGTCGTAAAATCTTGTACACTTCGAGTTTTTAGTTGAATTTTTTTGTGCATGCCAAAAAAAATACGAGGATCACGTGTACCAAGTTTGGGGCCAAAAAGTTTTTTGAAAAAATTTTAAAAAATCCCAAACACAAAAAGTTTCAAAAATTGTGAAAAATAGAAAATGAGTTGTCTTGCCATGAAACTTCACGAGAAGGCTTAAGGGTCCATTGTATGAATTTACAAGCCATAAAAATGGCATTGGCATGTAGAAATATGAAGATGTGCCTAAACCCACCTGCCACCCTATCGATCCACGCCTTGCGCATCACGTCTCTCTGGCCGGCATAGTTCCCGCCCGCCCGCCCTCCCGTTCGTTTCGTCAGTTGGCTTAGGCATACGGAGCTCATTCGTAGTCTAAGATCAGACCAGACCGAGGGTTGTGCCAGTAGGATCGACAGTACGCAGAGGGGGACCCGGGCTTGCGCATCCCGCCCCTCTGGCCGACTGAGCGCCCGCACGCTCGTTTCGTGGGTTGACTTTGGCTACGAAGTTCATTCCCAGTCTAAGCGTACGGAGTTCATTCCCAGTCTAAGATCAGACTGGACCGAGGGTTATGGCAGTAGATGTTGGGCTCGGGCATGTTCTGGTGCTGTATTTTTCTTCGCCAGGGCACCATCGCCGGAGAATCGTCGGAGAACCTGACCGGTGACATTGGGATTCCGATGATCGGTGGGGCCGGGCGGGTGTGCGCACGTGATGTGCGATGGGTGCTGGTACTTGGCCCTTATATTGGCACCCTATCCCTCATGAAACCTCGAGAACTCACACCCCTTAAAGAGCATTTGAGATTTTACAGGTTTGCTGCCAGTAGCCATTAAAGTGTTCGAAATGGGGACACTTTTTTCAAATGGTCACAGAATCTTGTACACTTCGAGTTTTTAGCTGAATTTTTTTATACATACCAAAAAAAATACAAGGATCACGTCTACAAAGTTTCGGGCCAAAACTCTTTTCGAAAAAATTTTAAAAAATCTAGAACCACAAAAAGTTTCAAAAATCATGAAAAATAGAAAACGAGTCGTCTTGCCATGAAACTTCACGTGAAGGCTTAAGGGACCATTGTATGAATTTACAAGCCATAAAAATGGCATTGGCATGTAGAAATATGAAGATGTGCCTAAACCCACCTATCACCTTATAGATCCACGGCTTGCGCATCCCGTCACTCTGGCCAGCGTAGTGTCTGCCCGCCCACCCGCCCACTCATTTCGTCGATCGGCTTAGGCATACGGAGTTCATTCCTAGTCTAAGATTAGACCGGACCGAGGGTTGCAGCAGCAAGATCGGTAGCATGTAGAGGGGGATCCGGTTGATTGCCGGCTTGCGCATCTCGCCCCTCTGGCCGGCTGAGCGCCCGCACATTCAATTCATGGGTTGACTTAGGCATACGGAGTTCATTCCCAATCTAAGCATACGGAGTTCATTCCCAGTCCAACATCCGACCGGACTAAGGGTTATGGCAGCACATGCTGGGCTCGGGCATGTGCTGGTGTTGCATTTTTCTTCGTCAGGGCACCTTCGTCGGAGCGTCGCCGGAGAACCTGATCGACGGCATTGGGGTTCCGCCGATCGGGGGGGCCGGGGGAGGGTGTGCGCACATGATGTGCGATGGGTGCTAGTACTTGGCCCTTATATTGGCCCCCTATCCCTCATCAAACCTCGAGAACTCACACCCCCTTAAAGTGCATTTGAGATTTTACAGGTTTGCTGTCAATAGCCATTAAAGTGTCTGAAATGGGGACACTTTTTTCAAATGGACCCAAAATCTTGTACACTTCGAGTTTTTAGCTGATTTTTTTGTGCATGCCAAAAAAAATATTAGGATCCCGTCTACAAAGTTTCGGGCCAAAAATCTTTTCGAAAAAATTTTAAAAAATCCCGAACCACAAAAAGTTTTAAAAATCATGAAAAATAGAAAATGAGTCGTCTTGCCATGAAACTTCACGTGAAGGCTTAAGGGACCATTGTATGAATTTACAAGCCATAAAAATGGCATTGACATGCAGAAATATGAAGATGTGCCTAAACTCACCTACCACCCTATCGATCCACGGCTTGCGCATCTAGTCTCTCTGGCCGGCATAGTGCCCACCCGTCCACCCGCCCGCTCGTTTCGTCAGTTGGCTTAGGCATATGAAGTTCATTCCCAGTTGAAGATTGGATCGAATCGAGGGTTGTGGCAGCAGGATCGGTAGCACGAAGAGGGGGACCCGACCAATCCCTGGCTTACGCATCCCGCCCCTCTGGCCGACTGAGCGCCCGCACGTTCGTTTCGTGGGTTAACTTAGGCATACGGAGTTCATTCCCAGTCTAAGCATACGAAATTCATTCCCAGTCTAAGATTGGATTGGACCAAGGGTTGCGACAGCACATGATGGGCTCAGGATGTGCTGGTGCCGCATTTTTCTTCGTCGGGGCACTATCGTCGGAGCATCGTCGGAGAACTTGACCGGCGGCATTGGGGTTCCGACGATCGGGGGGGCCGGGGGGTGTGCGTACAAGATGTGCGATGGGTGTTGGTACTTGGCCCTTATATTGGCACCCTATCCCTCATCAAACCTCGAGAACTCACACCACCTTAAAGAGCATTTGAGATTTTACAGGTTTGCTATCAGTAGCCATTTAAGTGTCTGAATTGGGGACACTTTTTCCAAATGGTCGCAAAATCTTGTACACTTCGAGTTTTTAGCTGAATTTTTTTATGCATGCCAAAAAAAATACAAGGATCACGTCTACCAAGTTTGGGGCCAAAAATCATTTTCAAAAAATTTTAAAAAATCTCGAACACCAAAAAGTTTCAAAAATCATGAAAAATAGAAAACGAGTCATTTTGCCATGAAACTCCACGTGAAGGCTTAAGGGACCATTGTATGAATTTACAAGCCATAAAAATGGCATTGGCACATAGAAATAGGAAGATGTGCCTAAACCAACCTACCACCCTATCGATTCACGGCTTGCGCATCCCGTCACTCTGGCCGGCGTAGTGCTCGCCCGCCTGTCCGCCTGCCCTCTCGTTTCGTCGGTTGGCTTAGGCATACGGAGTTCATTCCCAGTCTAAGATCGGACCAGACCAAGGGTTGCAGCAGCAGGATCAGCAGCATGCAGAGGGGGACCCGGCCGATCCCCGGCTTGCGTATCCCGACCCTCTAGCCGGTTGAGCGCCCGAATGCTCGTTCCGTGGGTTGACTTATGCATATGGAGTTCATTCCCAGTCTGAGCATATGGAGTTCATTCCTAGTCTAAGATCCAACCGGACCGAGGGGTGTGGCAGCACATGCTGGGCTTGGGCATGTGCTGGTGTCGCATTTTTCTTTGCCGAGGCACCATCGTCGGAGCATCGCTGGAGAACCTGACCGGCGGCATTAGGGTTCCGGCGATCGGGGGGGCCGGGGGGGTGTGCGCACATGATGTGTGATGGGTGCTGGTACTTGGCCCTTGAATTGGCCCCCTATCCCTCACAAACCTCGAGAACTCCCACCCCCTTAAAGAGCATTTGAGATTTCACAGGTTTGCTGCCAGTAGCCATTAAAGTGATTGAAATAGGGACACTTTTTTCAAATGGTCACAAAATCTTGTACACTTCAAGTTTTTTGCTGAATGTTTTTGTGCATGCCAACAAAAATACAAGGATCATGTCTACCAAGTTTGGGGCCAAAAATCCTTCTGAAAATATTTTAAAAAATCCTGAACCGCAAAAAGTTTCAAAAATCATGAAAAATAGAAAATGAGTCGTCTTGCCATGAACTTCACGTGAAGGCTTAAGGGACCATTGTATGAATTTACAAGCAATAAAAATGGCATTGGCACACAGAAATATGAAGATGTGCCTAAACCCACCTACCACCCTATCGATCCATGGCTTGCGCACCCCATTTCTTTGACCGGCGTAGTGCCCGCCCGCCCGCCCATCCGCTTGTTTCGTTGGTTGTCTTAAGCATACGGAGTTCATTCCCAGTCTAAGATTGGATAGGACCGAGGGTTACGGTAGTAGGATCGACAGCACGTAGAGGGGGACCCGACTGATCCCCGGCTTGCGCATCTCGCCCCTCTGGCCGGCTAAGCGCCCGCACGCTTGTTTCGTGGGTTGACTTAGGCATACGATCAGACCGGACTGAGGGTTGCAACAGTAGGATCGGTAGCACACAAAAGGGGACCCGACCGATCCCCGGCTTGCTCATCTCGCCCCTCTGGCCGGTTGAGCGCCCGTGCGCTCGTTTCGTGGGTTGACTTAGTCATACGGAGTTCATTCCCAGTCTAAGCATACGGAGTTCATTCCCAGTCTAAGATCGGACCGGATCGAGGGTTGCGGTGGCACATGCTGGGCTAGGGCATGTACTGGTGTCGCATTTTTCTTCGTCGGGGCACCATCACTAGAGCATCCCTGGAGAACCTGACTGACGGCATTGGGGTTCCGGTGATCGGGGGGCGGGGGGTTGTGCGCACATGATGTGCGATGGGTGCTGGTACTTGGCCCTTATATCGGCCCATTATCCCTCATCAAACTTCGAGAACTTACACCCCCTTAAAGAGCGTTTGAGATTTTACAGGTTTGCTGCCAGTAGCCATTAAAGTGTCTGAAATGGGGACACTTTTTTCAAATGGTCACAAAATCTTGTACACTTCAAGTTTTTGGCTGAATTTTTTTTCCATGCCAACGAAAATACAAGGATCACATCTACCAAGTTTAGGGCCAAAACTCCTTCTGAAAAAATTTTAAAAAATCTCGAACCGTAAAAAGTTTTAAAAATCGTGAAAAATAAAAAATGAGTTGTCTTGCCATGAAACTTCAGGTGAAGGCTTAAGGGACCATTGTATGAATTTACAAGCCAAAAAAATGGCATTGGCATGCAGAAATATAAAGATGTGCCTAAACCCACCTACACACTATCGATCCACGGCTTGCGCATCCCGTATCTTTGGCCAGCGTAGTGCCCGCCCGCCCGCTCGCCCGCTCGCCCGCTCATTTCATTGGTTGGCTTAGGCATACAGAGTTCATTCCCAGTCTAAGATCGGACCAGACCGAGGGTTGCGGTAGCAAGCAGAGGGGGACCCGATCGATCCCCGACTTGTGCATCCCGCCCCTCTGGCAGGCTGAGCGCTCGCACGCTCGTTTCGTGGGTTGATTTAGGCATATGAAGTTCATTCCCAGTCTAAGCATACAGAGTTCAATCCCAGTCTAAGATCGGACCGGACCGAGGGTTGCTGCCAATAGCCATGAAGGTGTCTGAAATGAGGACACTTTTTTCAAATGGTCACAAAATCTTCTACACTCTGAGTTTTTAGCTGAGTTTTTTTGTGCATGCCAACAAAAATACAAGGATAACGTCTACCAGGTTTGGGCCCCAAATGCCTTCTGAAAAAATTTTAAAAAATCCTGAACCGTAAAAAGTTTCAAAAATCGTGAAAAATAGAAAATGAGTCGTCTTGTGATGAAACTTCACGTGAAGGCTTAAGGGCCATTGTATGAATTTACAAGCCATGAAAATGGCATTGGCACGTAGAAATATGAAGGTGTACCTAAACCCACCTACCACCCTATCGATCCACGGCTTGCGCATCTCGTCTCTCTGGCCGGCGTAGTGCCCGCCCGCCCGCTCGTTTCGTCGGTTAGCTTAGGCATACGGAGTTCATTCCTAGTCTAAGATCAGACCGGACCAAGGGTTGCGGCAGCAAGATCGGTAGCACGCAGAGGGGGACCCGACCGATCCCCGACTTGCACATCTCGCCCCTCTGGCCGGCTGAACGCCCGCACGTTCGTTTCATGGGTTGACTTAGGCATACAGAGTTCATTCCCAGTCTAAGAATACGCAGTTCATTCCCAGTCTAAGATCGGACTGGACCGAGGGTTGCGAGAGCACATGCTGGGCTCAGGCATGTGCTGGTGCTGCATTTTTCTTCCCCGGGGCACCATCGTCGGAGCATCGCTGGAGAACCTGACCGACGGCATTAGGGTTTCGACGATCTGGGGGCAGGGGGTGTGCGCACATGATGTACGATGGGTGCTGGTACTTGGCCCTTATATTGGCCCCCTATCCCTCATCAAACCTCGAGAACCCACACCTCCTGAAAGAGCATTTGACATTTTACAGGTTTGCTGCCAGTAGCAATTAAAGTGTCTGAAATGGGGACACTTTTTTCAAATGGTCACAAAATCTTGTGCACTTCGAGTTTTTAGCTGAATTTTTTTGTGCATGCTAAAAAAATACAAGGATCAAGTCTACCAAGATTGGGGCCAAAACTCCTTCCAAAAAAATTTTAAAGAATCTTGAACCGTAAAAAGTTTCAAAAATCGTGAAAAATAGAAAACGAGTCGTCTTGCCATGAAACTTCACGTCAAGGCTTAAGGGATCATTGTATAAATTTACAAGCCATAAAAATGGCATTGGCATGCAGAAATATGAAGATGTGCCTAAACCCACCTACCACCCTATTGATCCACGGCTTGCGCATCCCGTCTCTCTAGCCGGCTTAGTGCCCGCCCGTCTGCCCGCCCGCCCACCCGCTTGTTTCGTCGGTTGGCTTAGGCATACAGAGTTCATTCCCAGTCTAAGATAAGACCAGACTGAGGGTTGCGGCAGCAGGGTCAGCAACACCCAGAGCGGGACCTGGCCGATCCCCGGCTTGCGCATCCCGCCCCTCTGGCCGGCTGAGTGCCCGCACGCTCGTTTCGTAGGTTGACTTAGGCATACAGAGTTCATTCCCAGTCTAAGCTTACGGAGTTCATTCCCAGTCTAAGATCGGATCGGACCGAGGGTCGCGGTAGCACGTGCTAGGCCAAGGCATGTGCTGGTGCCGCATTTTTTTTTCGTTGGGGCACCATCGGCGAAGCATCGCCGGAGAACCTGACTAGCGACATTGGGTTTCAGGCGATCGGGGGGGGGCGAGGGGGTGTGCGCACATGATGTGCGATGGGTGCTGGTACTTGACCCTTATATTGGCCCCTTATCCCTCATCAAACCTCGAGAACTCACTCCCCCTTAAAAAGCATTTGAGATTTTACAAGTTTGCTGCCAGCAGCCATTAAAGTGTCGAAAATGGTGACACTTTTTTCAAATGGTCACAAAATTTTGTACACATCGAGTTTTTAGCTGAAATTTTTTGTGCATGCCAAAAAAAATACAATGATCATGTCCACCAAGTTTGATGCCAAATCTCCTTCTGAAAAAATTTTAAAAAATCTTGAACCGCAAAAAGTTTCAAAATTTGTGAAAAATAGAAAACGAGTCGTCTCGCCATGAAACTTCACGTGAAGGCTTAAGGGACCATTGTATGAATGTACAAGCCATAAAAATGGCATTGGCATGCAGAAATGTGAAGATATGCCTAAACCCACATACCATCCTATCGATCCACGGCTTGCGTAGTGCCCGCCCACCCACCCGCCTGCCCGCCTGCTCGTTTCGTCGGTTAGCTTAGGCATACGGAGTTCATTCCCATTCTAAGATCAAACCAGACCTAGGGCGGCAGCAGCAAGATCAGCAGCACGTGGAGCGGGACCCAGTCGATCCCCGGCTTGCACATCCCGCACCTCTGGCCGGCTGAGCGCCCGCACGCTCGTTTCGTGGGTTGACTTAGGTATACGGAGTTCATTCCCAGTCTAAGCATACGGAGTTCATTCTCAGTCTAAGATCAGATCGGACTGAGGGTTGCGGCAGCATATGCTGGGCTCGAGCATGTGCTGGCGCCATATTTTTCTTCACCGGGGCACCATCACCGGAGCGTCGTCGGAGAACCTGACCGGCGGCATTGGGGTTCCGGTGATCGATGGGCCGAGGGGGGGTGCGCGCACATGATGTGCGATGGGTGCTGGTACTTGGCCCTTATATTGGCCCCCTATCCCTCATCAAACCTCAAGAACTCACACCCCCTTAAAGGGCATTTGAGATTTTACAGGTTTGCTACCAGTAGCCAATAAAGTGTCTGAAATGCGAACACTTTTTTCAAATGGTCAAAAATTTTGTACACTTTGAGTTTTTGCTGAATTTTTTTGTGCATGCCAACAAAAATACAAGGATCACGTCTACCAAGTTTCGGGCCAAAATGCCTTCTGAAAAAATTTTAAAAAATCCTGAGTCGTCTTGCCATGAAACTTCACGTGAAGGCTTAAGGGACCGTTGTATGAATTTACAAGCCATAAAAATGGCATTGGAACACAGAAATATGAAGATGTGCCTAAAACCCACCTACCACCCTATCGATCCATGGCTTGTGCATCCTGTCTCTCTGGCCGGCGCAGTGCCCGCCCGCCACCCGCTCGCTCGTTTTGTCAGTTGGCTTAGGCATAAGGAGTTCATTCCTACTCTAAGATCGAACCGGATCGAGGGTTACGGTAGCAGCATCGATAGCACGTAGAGGGGGACCCGATCAATCCCTGGCTTGCGTATCCCACCCTTCTAGGCCTACCGATCCATGGCTTGCGCATCCCGTCTCTCTGGCCGGCGCAGTGCCCACCCGTCACCCGCTCGCTCGTTTTGTCGGTTGGCTTAGGCATACGGAGTTCATTCCTACTCTAAGATCGAACCGGATCGAGGGTTACGGTAGCAGGATCGACAGCACGTGGAGGGGGACCCGGTCAATCCCCGGCTTGCGCATCCCACCCCTCTGGTCGGCTGAGTGCCCGCACGCTCCTTTCGTGGGTTGAATTAGGCATACGGAGTTCATTCCCAGTCTAAGCATACGGAGTTCATTCCCAGTCTAAGATCGGACAGGACCAAGGGTTACGGCAGCACATTCTAGGCTCGGGCATTTGCTAGTGTCGTATTTTTCTTCATCGGGGCACCATCACCGGAGCATCATCGGAGCATCGTCGGGGAACCTGACTGGCGACATTAGGGTTCCGACAATTGGGGGTGTCGGGGGGGTGTGCACACATGATGTGCGATGGGTGCTAGTACTTGGCCATTATATTGGCCCCCTATCCCTCATCAAACCTTGAGAACTCACAACCCCTTAAAGAGCATTTGAGATTTTACAGGTTTGCTGCCAGTAGCCATTAAAGTGTCTGAAATGGGGACACATTTTTCAAATGGTCACAAAATCTTATACACTTCGAGTTTTTAGATGAATTTTATTGTGCAAGCCAAAAAAAGTACAAGGATCACGTCTACCAAGTTTGGGGCCAAAACACCTTCCGAAAAAAGTTTAAAAAATCCCAAACTGCAAAAAGTTTCAAAAATCATGAAAAATAGAAAACGAGTCGTCTTGCCATGAAACTTCATGTGAAGGTGTGCCCAAACCCACCTACCATCCTATCGATCCACGGCATGCGCATCCGATCTCTCTGGCCGGCGTAGCGCCTGCCCGCATGCTCGTTTCGTCGGTTGGCTTAGGCATACGGAGTTCATTCCCAGTCTAAGTTTAGACCAGGCTGAGGGTTGCAGTAGTAGGATCAGCAGCACGTAGAGGGGGACCCAATCGATCCCTGACTTGTGCATCCCGCCCCTCTGGCCTGCTGAGCGTCCGCATGCTCATTTCGTGGGTTGACTTAGGCATACGAAGTTCATTCCCAATCTAAGATCAGATCGGACTGAGGGTTACGGCAGCACATGCTGGGCTTGGGCATGTGCTGGTGCCGTATTTTTCTTCGTCAGGGCACCAACACCGGAGCATCACCGAAGAACCTGATCGACGGCATTGGGGTTCCGACGATTGGGAGGGCCGAGGGGGTGTGCGCACATGATGTGCGCACATGACGTGCGATGGGTGCGAGTACTTGGCCTTTATATTGGCCCCCTATCCCTCATCAAACCTCGAGAACTCACACCCCCTTAAAGAGCATTTGAGATTTTACAGGTTTGCTGCCAGTAGCCATTAAAGTATCTGAAGTGGGGACACTTTTTTCAAATGGTCACAAAATCTTCTACACTTCGAGTTTTTAGCTGAATTTTTTTGTGCATGCCAACAAAAATACAAGGATCACGTCTACGAAGTTTAGGGCTAAAACTCCTTTTGAAAAAATTTTAAAATATCCCGAACCGTAAAAGGTTTCGAAAGTCATGAAAAGTAGAAAACGAGTCGTCTTGCCATGAAACTTCACGTGAAGGCTTAAGGGACCATTGTATGAATTTACAAGCCATAAAAATGGCATTCGCATGCAGAAATATGAAGATGTGCCTAAACCCACCTACCACCCTATCGATCCACGACTTGCGGATCCCGTCTCTCTGGCTGGCGTAGTGCCCACACGCCCGCCTGCCCGCTCATTTCTTAAGTTGGCTTAGGCATACGAAGTTCATTCCCAGTATAAGATCAGACCAGACCGAAGGTTACGACAACAGGATCAGTAGCACACAGATGGGGACCCGATCGATACTCGGCTTGCGCATCCTGCCCCTCTGGCCTACTGAGCGCCCGCACACTCGTTTCATCGGTCGACTTAGGCATACGGAGTTCATTCCCAGTTTAAGCATACGGAGTTCTTTCCCAGTCTAAGATCAAACCGGACCGAAGGTTACGGCAGCACATGCTGGGCTCGGGCATGTGCTGGTGCCGTATTTTCTTCGTCGGGGCACCATCACCGTAGCATCATCGGAGAACCTGGCCGGCGGTATTGGGGTTCCGACGATCGGGGGGGCCGGGGGGTATGCGCACATGATGTGCAATGGGTGCTGGTACTTGGCCCTTATATTGGCCCCCTATCCCTCATCAAACCTCGAGAACTCACACCCCCTTAAAGAGCATTTGAGATTTTACAGGATTGCTGCCAGTAGCCATTAAAGTTTCTGAAATGGGGACACTTTTTTCAAATGGTCACAAAATCATATACAATTCAAGTTTTTAGCTAAAATTTTTTGTGCATGGCAACAAAAACACAAGGATCACGTCTACCAAGTTTGGGGCCAAAATGCCTTCCAAAAAAATTTTAAAAAATCCCGAACCGTAAAAAGTTTTCAAAATCATGAAAAATAGAAAACGAGTCCTGTATGAATTTACGTGAGGGCTTAATGGACCACTGTATGAATTTACAAGCCATAAAAATACATTGGCACGTAGAAATATGAAGATGCGCCTAAACACACCTACCACCCTATCGATCCACGGCTTGCACATCCTGTCTCTTTGGTCGGCGTAGTGCCCGTCTGCCCGCCTACCCACTCGTTTCGTCGGTTGGCTTAGGCATACGGAGTTCATTCCTAGTCTAAGATTGGACCGAACCAAGGGTTGCGATAGTAGGATCGGTAGCACGCAGAAGGGGACCCGGTCGAACCTCGACTTATGCATCCCGCCCCTCTGGCCGGCTGGGTGCCTGCATGCTTGTTTCATGGGTTGACTTAGGCATACGGAGTTCATTCCCAGTCTAAGCATACGAAGTTCATTCCCAATCTAAGATCGGAACAGACCGAGGGTTACGACAGCACATGTTGGGCTCGGGCATGTGCTGGTGTCGTATTTTTCTACGTCGGGGCACCATCTCCGGAGCATCGTCAGAGAACCTGATCGACGGCATTAGGGTTCCGACGATCAGGGGGGTCGGGGGGGTGTGCACACATGTTGTGCGATGGGTGCTGGTACTTGGCCCTTATATTGGCCCCCTATCCCTCATCAAACCTCGAGAACTCACACCCCCTTAAAGAGCATTTGAGATTTTACAGGTCTGCTACCAGTAGCCATTAAAGTGTTTGAAATGGGCACACTTTTTTCAAATGGTCGCAAAATCTTGTACACTTCAAGTTTTAAGATAAATTTTTTTATGCATGCCAGAAAAAATACAAGGATCACGTCTGCTAAATTTGGGGCCAAAACTCCTTTTAAAAATTTTTTAAAAAATCCCGAACCGTACAAAGTTTCAATAATCGTGAAAAATAGAAAACGAGTCCTCTTTCATGATACTTCATGTGAAGGCTTAAGGGACCATTGTATGAATTTACAAGCCATAAAAATGGCATTGGCATGCAAAAATATGAAGATGTGCAAAAACCCACCTACCACCCTATCGATCCACGGCTTGCGCATCCCGTCTCTCTGGCCGGCGTAGTGCCCGCCCGCCCACCCGCCCGCTCGTTTCATCGGTTGGCTTAGGCATATATAGTTCATTCCCAGTCTAAGATCAGACCGGATTGAGGGTTGCGGCAACAGGATCGACAGCATGCAGAGGGGGACCCGGTCGATTCTCGGCTTGCCCATACCGCCCCTCTGGCCGACTGAGCGCCCACACGCTCGTTTCGTGGGTTGACTTAGGCATAAGGAGTTCATTCCCAGTCTAAGCATATGGAGTTCCTTCCCAGTCTATGATCGGACCAGACCAAGGGTTGCGACAGCACATGCTGGGCTCGGGCAAGTGCTGGCGGTGCATTTTTCTTCGTCGGGGCACCATCGTCGGAGCATCGCCGGAGAACCTGATCGGTGGCATTGGGGTTCTGACGATCGGGGGGTCGGAGAGGGTGTGCGCACATGATGTGCTTTGGGTGCTGGTACCTGGCCCTTATATTGGCCCCCTATCCCTCATCAAACCTCGAGAACTCACACGCCCTTAAAGAGCATTTGAGATTTTACAGGTTTGCTGCCAGTAGCCATTAAAGTGTCTGAAATGGGGACACTTTTTTCAAATGGTCAAAAAACCTTGTACACTTCGAGTTTTTACCTGAATTATTTTATGCATGCCAATAAAAATACAAGGACCACATCTACCAAGTTTGGGGCCAAAAATCCCCAAAAAAATTTTAAAAAATGCCGAACCGCAAAAAGTTTTGAAAATGCTGAAAAATAGAAAACGAGTCGTCTTGGCATGAAACTTCACGTGAAGGCTTAAGGGACCATTGTATGAATTTACAAGCCATAAAAATGGCATTGGCACACAAGAATATGAAGATGTGCCTAAACCCACCTACCACCCTATCGATCCACGGCTTGCGCATCCCGTCTCTCTGGCCAATGTAGTGCCCGCCCGCCCGCCCGCTCGTTTCATCGGTTGGCTTAGGCATACGGAGTTCATTCCCAGTCTAAGATCAAACCGGACTGAGGGTTGTGGCAGCAAGATTGGTAGCACATAGAGGGGGACCCGACCGATCCCCGGATTGCTCATACCGCCCCTCTGGCCGACTGAGCGCCCGCACGCTCGTTTCATGGGTTGACTTAGGCATACGGAGTTCATTCGCAATCTAAGCATACGGAGTTCATTCCCAGTCTAAGATCGGACCGGACCAAGAGTTGCGGCAGCACATACTGGGCTTGGGCATGTGCTGGTGGCACATTTTTCTTCACCGGGCCACCATCGTCGGAGCATCGTAGGAGAACCTGACTGGTGGCATTCGGGTTGCTGCGATCGGGGGGGCCGGAGAGGGTGTGCGCCCATGATGTGCGATGGGTGCTGGTACTTGGCCCTTATATTGGCCCCCTATCCCTCATCAAACCTCAAGAACTCACACGCCCTTAAAAAGCATTTGAGATTTTACAGGTTTGTTGTCAGTAGCCATTAAAGTGTCTGAAATGGGGACGCTTTTTTCAAATGGTCACAAAATCTTGTACACTTCCAGTTTTTAGCTGAATTTTTTTATGCATGCCAACAGAAATACAAGGATCACGTCTACCAAGTTTGGGGCCAAAAATCCTTCCGAAAAAATTTAAAAAAATCCCAAACTGTAAAAAGTTTTGAAAATGGTGAAAAATAGAAAACGAGTTATCTTGCCATGAAACTTCACGTGAAGGCTTAAGGGACCATTGTATGAATTTACATGCCATAAAAATGGCATTGGCATGTAGAAATATGAAGATGTACCTAAACCCACCTACCACCCTATCGATCCATGGCTTGCGCATCCTGTTTCTCTGACCGGCGTAGTGCCCGCCCGCCTACCCACCCGCTCATTTCATCGATTGGCTTAGGCATACAGAGTTAATTCCCAGTCTAAGATCAAATCAGACCGATGGTTGTAGCAGCAGGATTGGCAACACGCAGAGGGGAACCTGGCTGATCCCTGGCTCGCGCTTCCCACCCCTCTGGCGGGCTGAGCGCCCGCATGCTCGTTTCGTGGGTTGACTTAGGCATACGGAGTTCATTCCCAGTCTAAGATCGAACCAGACCGAGGGTTGCAGCCGCCCATGTTGGGTTTGGGCATATGCTGGTGGCACATTTTTCTTCGCCGGGGCACCATCACCGGAGCATTGTCGGAGAACCTGACCGACGGCATTGGGGTTCCAGCGATCGGGGGGGCCGGGGGGTGTGCACACATGATGTGCAATGGGTGCTGGTACTTGGCCCTTATATTGGCCCCCTATCCCTCATCAAACCTCAAGAACTCACCCCCCTTAAAGAGCATTTGAGATTTTACAGGTTTGCTGCCGGTAGCCATTAAAGTGTTCGAAATGAGGACACGTTTTTCAAATGGTCACAAAATCTTGTACACTTCGAGTTTTTAGCTGAATTTTTTTGTGCATGCCAATAAAAATACAAGGATCATGTCTACCAAGTCTGGGGAGAAAAATCCTTCCGAAAAAATTTTAAAAAATCCCAAACTACAAAAGGTTTTGAAAATGGTGAAAAATAGAAAACGAGTCATCTTGCCATGAAACTTCTCGTGAAGGCTTAAGGGACCATTATGTGAATTTACAAGCCATAAAAATGGCATTGGCACCCAGAAATATGAAGATGTGCCTAAACCCACCTACCACCCTATCGATCCACGGCTTACGCATCCCGTCTCTCTGGCCGGCGTAGTGCCCGTCTGCCCACCCTCCCGCTCGTTTCATCAGTTGGCTTAGGCATACAAAGTTCATTCCCAGTCTAAGATCAGATCGGACCGACAGTTGTAGTAGCAGGATCGGTAGCACGCAAAGGGTGACCCGACCGATCCTTGGCTCGCGCTTTCCACCCCTCTGACGGGCTGAGCGCCCGCATGCTCGTTTCGTGGGTTGACTTAGGCATACGGAGTTCATTCCCAGTCTAAGCATACAGAGTTCATTCCCAGTCTAAGATCAAACTAGACCGAGGGTTGCGGCTGCACATACTGGGCTCGAGCATGTGCTGGTGGTGCATTTTTCTTTGCCGGGGCACCATTGTCGGAGCATCATCGGAGAACCTGACCGGCCGTATTGGGGTTCCGACTATCAGGGGGTCGGGGGGGTGTGCGCACATGTTGTGCGATGGATGCTGGTACTTGGCCCTTATATTGGCCCCCTATCCCTCATCAAACCTCTAGAACTCACACCCCCTTAAAGAGCATTTGAGATTTTACAGGTTTGCTGCCAGTAGCCATTAAAGTGCCTGAAATTGGGACACTTTTTTCAAATGGTCAAAAATCTTGTACACTTCGAGTTTTTAGCTGAATTTGTTTGTGCATGCCAGCAAAAATACAACGATCACGTCTACCAAGTTTGGGGCCAAAACTCCTTCCGAAAAAATTTTAAAAAATCACGAATCGTAAAAAGTTTCAAAAATCGTTAAAAATAGAAAATGAGTCGTCCTGCCATGAAACTTCACGTGAAGGCTTAATGGACCATTGTATGAATTTACAAGCCATAAAAATGAAATTGGCACACAGAAATATAAAGATATGCCTAAACCCACCTACCACCTTATCGATCGACTGCTTTCGCATCCCGTCTCTCTGGCCGTCGTAGTGCCCGCCCGCCCGTCTGCTCGTTTCGTCGGTTGGCTTAGGCATACGGAGTTCATTCCCAGTCTAAGATCAGATTGGATTGAACCAAGCATTGCAGCAGTAGGATCGATAGCTCGCAGAGGGGGACCCGATCGATCTCGGCTTGCACATCCCGCCCCTCTAGCCTGGCTGAGCGCTCGTACACTCGTTTTGTGGGTTAACTTAGGCATACGAAATTCATTCCCAGTCTAAGCATATGGAGTTCAATCCCAGTCTAAGATCGGACCGGACTGAGGGTTGCGGCAGCACATGCTGGGCTCAGGCATGTGCTGGTGCCACATTTTTCTTCGTAGGGGCACCATCGCAGGAGCATCATCGGAGAACCTGACCGACGGCATTGAGGTTCCGGTGATCGGGGCAGCCGGGGGGGTGTGCACACATGATGTGCGATGGGTGCTGGTACTTGGCCCTTATATTGGCCCCCTATCCCTCATCAAACCTCAATAGCTCACACCCCCTTAAAGAGCATTTCAGATTTTACAGGTTTGCTCCCAGTAGCCATTAAAGTGTCTGAAATGGGGACACTTTTTTCAAATGGTCACAAAATCTTGTATACTTCGAGTTTTTAGCTGAATTTTTTTGTGCACGCCAAAAAAATACAAGAATCACGTCTGCCAAGTTTGGGGCCAAAGCTCCTTCCGAAAAAATTTTAAAAAATCCCGAACCGTAAAAAGTTTTGAAAATCTTGAAAAATAAAAAACGAGTCGTGTTGCCATTAAACTTCACGTGAAGGCTTAAGGGACCGTTGTATGAATTTGCAAACCATAAAAATGGCATTGGCATGCAAAAATATGAAGATGTGCCTAAACCCACCTACCACTCTATCGATCCACGAGTTGTGCATCCCGTCTCTCTGGCCGGCGCAGTGCCCGCCCACCTGCCTGCCCGCTCGTTTCGTCAGTTGGCTTAGGCATACGGAGTTCATTCCCAGTCTAAGATTAGATCGGACAAAGGTTTGTGGCAGCAGGATCAGTTGCATGCAGAAGGGGAATTGATCGATCCTCGGCTTGTGCATCCCGCCCTTCTGGCCGGCTAAACGCCCACACGCTCGTTTCATGGGTTGACTTAGGCATACGGAGTTTAATCCTAGTATAAGCATACGGAGTTCATTCCCACTCTAAGATCGGATAGGTCCAAGGGTTGCAGCAGCACTTGCTGGGCTCGAGCATGTGCTGTTGTCGCATTTTTCTTCGTCAGAGCATCGTCGAAGAACCTAACCGATGGCATTGGGGTTCCGATGATCGGGGGGGCCGGGGGGGGAGTGCGCACATGATGTGCGATGGGTGCTGGTACTTGGCCCTTATATTGGCCCCCTATCCCTCATCAAACCTTGAGAACACACACCCCCTTAAAGAGCATTTGAGATTTTACAGGTTTACCGCCAGTAGCCATTAAAATGTCTGAAAAGGGGACACTTTTTTCAAATGGTCACAAAATCTTGTACACTTCAAGTTTTTAGCTGAATTTTTTTATGCATGCTAAAAAAAATACAAGGATCACATCTACCGTGTTTGGGGCCAAAACTCCATCCGAAAAAATTTTAAAAAATCACGAACCGCAAAAAGTTTAAAAAATCATGAAAAATAAAAAATGAGTCGTCTTGCCATGAAACTTCACGTGAAGCTTAAGGGACCGTTGTTTGAATTTACAAACCATAAAAATGGCATTGTCTTGCAGAAATATGAAGATGTGCCTAAACCCACCTCCCACCCTATCGATCCACGACTTGCGCATCCTGTCTCTCTGGCCGACGTAGCGCCCGCCCGTCCGCCCACTCGTTTCATCGATTGGCTTAGGCATATGGAGTTCATTCCCAATCTAAGATCAGATCGGATCGAGGGTTGCGGTAGCAGGATCGGCAGCACGCAGAGGGGGACCCGATCGATCCCTGGCTTGTGCATCCGGCCCCTCTGGCCGACTGAGGGCCCGTACGCTCGTTTCGTGGGTTGACTTAGGCGTACGGAGTTCATTCCCAGTCTAAGCAAACGGAGTTGATTCCCAGTCTAAGATCGGACTGGACCGAGGGTTGCAGCAGCACATGCTAGGCTCGGACATGTGTTGGTACCGTATTTTTCTTCACTGGGGCACCATTGTCGGAGCATCGTCGGAGAACCTGACCGGCCGCATTGGGGTTTCGGCGATCGGGGCGCCAGGGGGTGTGTGCACATGATGTGCGATGGGTGCTGGTACTTGGCCTTTATATTGGCCCCCTATCCCTCATCAAACCTCGAGAACACATACCCCCTTAAAGAGCATTTGAGAATTTATAGGTTTGCTGCCAGTAGCCATTAAAGTGTCTGAAATGGGGACACTTTTTTCAAATGGTCACAAAATCTTGTACACTTCGAGTTTTTAGCTGACTTTTTTTTTGTATCGTAAAAAGTTTCAAAAAGCGTGAAAAATAGAAAATGAGTCATCCTACCATGAAACTTCACGTGAAGGCTTAAAGGGCCATTGTATGAATTTACAAGCCATAAAAATGGCATTGGCATGCAAAAATATGAAGATGTGCCTAAACCCACCTACCACCCTATCGATACACGACTTGCGCATACTGTCTTTATCGCCAGCGTAGTGCTCGCCCGCCCGCTCATTTTGTCGGTTGGCTTAGGCATACGAAATTCATTCCCAGTCTAAGATTGGACCGAACTGAGGGTTGCAGCAGCAGGATCGGTAGCACACAGAGGGGGACCTGGCCGATCCATGGCTTGCGCATCTCGCACCTCTGGCCGATTGAGCACCCGCACGCTAGTTTCGTGGGTTGACTTAGGCATACGGAGTTCATTCCCAGTATAAGATTGGACCAGACCGAGGGTTACGGTAGCACATGCTGGGCTCGAGCATGTGCTCGTGCAGCATTTTTCTTCACCGGGGCACCATCATCGGAGCCTCGTCAAAGAACTTGACCGGCGGCATTAGGGTTTCGGTGATCGGGGGGGCCGAGGGGTGTGCGCAGATGATGTGCGATGGGTGCTGGCACTTGGCCCTTATATTGGCCCCCTATCCCTCATCAAACCTCGAGAACTCACACCCCCTTAAAGAGCATTTGAGATTTTACAG